>NC_141759.1:57500132-57800132 GCF_982258835.1 Parasteatoda tepidariorum
ATAAATACAAATTTAAATTCTAAATAAATATTTTTATGTTCAATAAGTAATTTTAATTATATAAGTTCTTTTTAAAAAATAAAATTAAAATTTTAAACAAATTATGATTAGTTCAAAAGTCACATAGCGCTTGTCTTTAACAATTGCAGCATATTATCCTAATTCAGAAATTGAAAATTAAGATTTAATTGAACCAGAATAATTTTAAAAAGAATGGCATCATCATCACCGAAATTAAATTCAGACGATCGTCAAAGTTTTATCACACCTGATTCCCCGACTACCATGGAAGCAGAAACGTCATTGAATGGTGATCGTTGTGGATATTGTAGCATGCCAAAAAGGCCTGAGAAAATCTCTTCCGCCACAGATTTATCCCAATTGTGTAAGTGTCCAAGCGCATCAGATTCTACTGATCCTAACATTCGATTGGGTACTGTTCCATCGAGTGCTTTTAGAAGATCTCCATCTCCTCGCCCTTCTATTGTTCCACCTTATGATCGCTCTGGATTAGCCGCTGATGGTGGTGGTAAATTGGAAATTGTTAGCATCAGAGAAAAGCATGGCGAATTCCGTAAAGCTATTCCTCATATGCCGATACCTGTTGCTGTGGTGCTATGCTTGTTGAATGTTGTGTTACCAGGAGTGGGTGAGTTAACCAACTTTTATAAATAAATAACACTAAAGTATATCATAACGCAACACAATACTATAAAATAGCTGTTCCCAAAAGATTTTTCAAGGAATCCTACGATTCCGTGGAAAGGTCACAGGGGTTCCATAAGTTAGAACTTTTTTTTTAATCAGTAATGATTTTTGTAACTTTAATTAAGGCAATTAATAATCTATTATTGAATTTCTCAGTTATTTTTACGAGATTATTCATTAAAAAAGAAAATAACAAAATTTAACTAAAAAAATACTTTATTATTTCTCATTGAACTTTAAAATAAAAAACTAAATTCAAGAATAAAGAATTATTTTTCTTTAATAAAACAGTAACACATTTCTTCTTTTAAAAACCATGATTAGATTATTTTATTCAATTCAACTTGTTTATACGCCAAAAATTTATAAACAAAAAGCCGCTGCAAACTAATGAATTCAAATGTCTAGTGTGAAACCTAGTCTTAAGACTGCTATTGATGAAACAATTGAATTTTTCACTATAAATGTTTCTAAATTAATTTGTTTTCTTTTCATTTTTTTCTAACTTATTTAGAAATGCTAATGAGTTTTTTTTCTTAAAGTCAAGTTCCACCAAAAGAGGGTTCCGCAATCGGAAAAGATTGGGAACCGCAGCCGTATAAAATAATACTAAAGTAAATTTTTATTTTTAGCATTTTATCCACTCTTGCGTGTTTATTAGAGTAGAATCATTTTTCGCTGACTATTTTTTTGGTCTTTTTTCTTATGATAAATGCAATTTTTTATTGAAAATGTTCTTTTATGTATATAAAAAAAATTACTCAGCGAGAATAATTTCAGGAAATATATTTAAATTTGTGATATTAAACTTACATTGAAATTAACTTAATGTGGTAACTTATATTAAAAATTATGAATAACTATAATGTCAATTTCAAGAAGAAAAAATAAGTCCACACAGGAATCAACGCCCAAATGTTCAAATCAATTTGAAACTCAAATAAGTGCATTTTAGTAATAAAAAATCTAAAAAAAATTATTTTTTAATTGCCTACCTTAATCTGCGGATTTTATAAAACTTACAATTGAGTGATATTAAAAATATTTATGTTGAAGGAAGGTGTAAAAGAAGAAAAGTACTATGTTTCATTCGCTGTTTTTTTTTTTTTTTTTTTTTTTTTTGACTAACAAGAAGTTTTCGATGGCAAGTAATGTTGACAACCTTAGACTCTAACCTTAGCCTTTTTTTATAAGTAGTCTGCGCAGACTACTTATAAAAATACTTATTTAAAAAGTGAACCGATTGTGCGCCTGAACCCAAATTCTATATTAAAAGGGACTTAGAGTGAGATGAGATTCTGAGTCCCTGCCAGCGAGCGGGCACTCCACTTCTTCATATGTCATATGCCACGGGCGACTGAGGTACTGTCATTAATTAAGTGGTAGACAAGTAAATAAGACTAAGCAATCATATTCATGAATTTAAAAAACAATTAGACAACGTATTTGCTACCACTTTCTTATTTTCACCAGATTTTCTATTAAAGGGCTATTTCGTAAACTGGTTTACCTTCATAGTGGTCTGATCCGACTATCTATAAAAAACCGTGTGGAGGCTTTCAGTTGTATGAGGCGTTGCCTAAGCAGTCCTTTCCCTTTGAAGCATATCCAGATGTTAATTGTGCGGACGCTAAGACGAGAATAGTTTAAATAAACGTTTGGGATTTTAAATTTTGCCGATTGACAGTTTTCGGGGGGAAAGCAAATGCGAGATACAATATACCTTAAAAATAATTCTGGCTCTAATTGCGATAAAAAGTACCGGCACTCAGGGTGCCGGTACTTTTTACCGTAAAATCCATTTTTACTGGAAGATGCTACGGAACAAAAAATATGATATTCAGAAATTTTCACAGTAATAATTACCGTAAAATCTATGTATCACTCTAATTAAATAAATATTACTGTAAAAATTGTGGTAAAATATTTTACGGCAAAAATACGTGTGATGCACCATAGGTGCCAACACTTTATACCGTAATTTGATCCGTTCTTCTTACCGTAATCCGCTACATTTCCTTAATTAATTATACTAATTATTGAGAAAAAAATATTTATGCATAATTATCTTAATCCTTTTAATTATATTTCAAAAACAAAAACTAAAAACACTGATTTGCTTTCATATAACATATAATAATAAAAAAACAAAACAAATTATATAATTTTGAATTTTTGGTGATCGGCTTTTTTTAATGAATCATTGAATCCTTTAAATAAATTACACCGGAGTATATTGCTTTATATTTATTTATTGTCACAAAGGCATATGCGAGATAGTGTGCTTATTCATCACCTCCTACATCAAGAAGCCTCCACACGATCTTTCATAAGTAGTCCGCGCAGACTGCTTAAAAAGCGAACCAGTTGTGCGCATGTACCCAAAACCTTTTATAAAAGCAATTGAGAGAAATTTATCTTATATATTTCAGAATTGAATCTATAGTGGTTGACAAGTGAATAAGGCAAGCTATTAATATTCATAAATAAAATGAAGTTTTAGCCATATATTTGCTGCCACTTTCTTTTTTTAACTATATTCTGTATTAAATGACTCGTTCGGTAAGTGGATATCCTTCACAGTGGTCTGATCGGACTATCTATAAAAAACCGTGTGGAGATTTTCAGTTATAGGAGGCGTTGGCTTATTACAAGGTATGGCTTATAAGTCTTTGTCAATTTGAAGAACAAGTGTCGCAATCTAAGATAGGACATCACAGAGATACTTCTAGAGTTGCAGCTGGGTTCGAATCCGCTATCTCCATGTAACAGAGAGTTTAGCAAATTTGTGGGACATCAGAGTGTTTATTGAATAAAATTCTTTTTTCTTTTTTGAAATAATAAAGATTAAAAAATTAATCTTCTAGCTCAAAATTTAAAATTTGTAATTCGATTGAAGATTCATATAATATAAAACTAGAAACATTCTCTTGAAAACTCGAAAAGAGCTTAAAAATTCAAGTCAATCTCATGCCTGTCTAGACTTTTACTGCTTTCCGACTATTTTATTTCTTTTCTAAACTCATTATGTCGACTGAAGTGAAATTTCACGAGTTTGCTTCTCAAAAATAGATTCGTAATTGCAAAAATATTTTGTGATTAAGGCATTTTCTAGATAAATGCGTTTACTTTATAATATTAGAGCAATATTCTATTCCTGTAGCGGAATCTCAAAATATAAACCTGTATATCATAGCAATCTTAGTCATTCATCACAGCGGAGATTTTTCTTTGTGCATTATGTTTATTTTCGAAAGAAATGCTCGCCAAGTCAAACAATCAACTATTGGAACGAAAAATAAGCGTTAGTCACTAAATGTTTGTTAGCTTTGGCTTTAAGAGCCACATTTCGATGTCTTAAAACCCCAATTCTCTTAGGAAACTCATAAGATTTTATTTTATCCATATCTAAAAAAATCTTAGCTTTCAACGCATTGTATAGAGTTTTGTATGTTGTTTCAGAGCATTGTATAAGTTTTATTTAATTTTATCGCTGGCATTGAAGGCAATGCATAAAATGTATGCGCTACTTTTGAAGTTCAACTCCACAGTGTTGCAGTTTTGAATCAAGGCCCAAAAATTAATTAAGTAGAAAATGTTTTTGTGTTCAACTAATGCAAATTTGCTGTACGTGTAGAGGAAAACCGTGAAACCTTTCCAAAGATTGCCCAAAGGCAAAGGTACTCCTACATGTTATGAGTTATTTTTTCAATTCATCGTTAATGGAATTATAGATGAAAGAGTTTAATTTCAAAAGTGCCCAAAGCGGCTAAACTGCGTCAAACACGAATGGCATATCATGCTCGAATTTACTCGGTCAAATGATGTTAAAAATGATTCTAAAAAAAAGTTTGTAACAAACAAAATGAAAGGAGCCCTATTAACCCTATTAAAAGCTTTCTGTAAAAAGTTTTCATGAAATATACAGGGGTTGGAAAAAATTATGGAAACAGTCTTTCTTTTTTAGTAGTAAATTTTTCATAGCACAATTGTTGGCACTACTTAAAGGATTTTGCTTGAATCTTTAAGAAATGGTGTCGTTTTTACCCATGGAAAACTTACATCGACCAGAATAAACGTAGGAAGTTTAACCCTTTCGCGCCGACTGTCACAAATACGTGACAGCAAAAAACCGTATCAATCAGGGTAAGAAAATAAAACTGGTAATCAAAGTATTTCTTTAGCAGTTTATTTGTAGGCGGAGTTATAATTTTTTGATTCATTTAATTCACCATTACTTTGTTCAAAATAAAACTATTTAGTTATACTTTGAATTAACATTGATTATATATATGATTAAACTAACAATAATTAAAATAAAAGCAAAGTAAGTCTGTCAAATTAGTAACGACTACATTTAAGTTACCGTTTTTTATTTAATTGCAACTTGATTCTGATTTTGTACGAATGCTTTTCTGAATCACCCGTCCCCAAGGGGTTAAAGCTTCCTTCTTTTCCCAACACAACTATGTCCCAACACTTCTATAACCATTCCAAATATCATTATCCCATTGAATGATTTCAAAATTCCTGGCATTAAAATTAGAAGGAAGTTATTAACTTCCTTTCCTCTTTTTGTTTGATCTGAATTTTGCATGAATAAAAAATGACATTATTTGTAAAAACTTCAAGCATGATTTTTTAAAGTCGTGCCATGTAAAATCTTCCAAAATACTTGAGATCAAGATTGTTTACATAGATTCAGTAGAGAAGTGTTTCCTTATTTTTGTCTAACCCCAATATATTTTAAATTTTTACATTTATATGAATTTTATTTCATAGTTTTATGGAAACGTACTCGATTAGGAAAACCAAATAAAATAATTGTTATAATTTTTTTCTTTAAACGCAACGTGATAATCTCTTTTTACTTAAGTTACTATTTGAAGATATGATTCGAAGATTATGCACTTGCAGTAACTTTCATTATCTTCTCATCAAATGTTTTACTTTACTGAACTTGATTTACTTTATTTTAATCATGAATTTAATTAAATTCAATATAAATTTTCTCATCGTCAGAACTTTTTATGATCAAAAATGTAAATGTTAGTATAAACTTGTGCTATACAATTGTGTTATTAAAAAATGCTTTTAAATGTTAACTATTAAAATACAAAAGAGAAAATACCGCGCTTTGCTAAGACAAGTTATCATAAAATGTATTTAAATATTTTATGTAATGTATTAATAATTAATTAAATATTTTATATAATGTATTTAAAATATTAAATATTTTATATTACTATATAAATGTTACATTAGCTCATTTCATTTGCATTGCATTTAGATGTAAGCTATTTCATTTATAATTTTTTTCCTTTTCTAGATCGATATGGCAATATTTACATTTAATTAATATAATCTTTCGTATGAAAATATATTGCTATTTGCAAAAAAGAGCGAAACTAACGAGGAACTATACGTTTTTAACTTAACTATTTGTTTACAATAAAAACTTTTAAATAATTTATGAAGCCGAAAAAGGTTATCTAATTATAATATTTTAAATTCATACATATAAACCATAGTTTTCTTTTCTTTGCATAAAAACATATTTGTTACCACTAACGAACCAAAGGCACGCATTATTTTATAGCTCTTTTTATGTCATAAATATTCGGCAACTAAATTTATGGCACGCAAAGTCGATTGATTAAAAGTTATATGATCGGGTATAAAATTCTAATTACCGGCGTCGGGTGAATTGCGGCTGTCAAGTGTTTGTTGAATATAATATTTGTCGATAAAATTGATTTCTAATATTTACACTGGAAGAAATTCTTTCATGAAGAATCAGATCTGCATACCTGCCAACTTTTGATCCCTTCCATTATGACTTTTCCCAGTGGTAGTAAAATGGGATTAAAATTTCAATTGTAAGCAAAAAATACGTTGTATTTGAAAAAGCTTTAGCTGACAACCCCAATAGTAATACATATTAACCTATATGCTAAAAATTTTTAAGAATAGTTGTGATCAAAATCATTTAAAAAATCAGTTTATGAAAGAAAAAATAATATATATTTACTACCACTTTAAATATAAAAATAAAATTTTACGCCAAATCCGTAAAAGTTGGCAGGTGTGGATCTGTATGAATAATTTCCAAAGGGGATATCAATATCGAATTTTATAAGTCTCTTCTTATTTGATAGTGGTGAAAATAAATCCCTTAATGATATCATTTTCGTGAAAAGGAATTATTAATCATAGGCCTCCAGTTTAAAATTTGCATAGAAGTTATGTGAATATTTAGACTGGTGGTGAATTAAGTCACTCATGAATTTATGAAGTAATAGGCGAATGTAGTTATTTATTTGTAAAGTGGAATAATATTTTATTGTTTTTCCAAATAATAAACTATAAAAGAACATTAATTGAGTTATTTACTCGATAATACAATCGATTAATTGTTTAATATCTCCTTATATTAAAAAATCGTAAGACCTCCGACGCCGTTTCAGATTTACAACTTAAAGTTACATTTTGTTTTTCTGTGCAAAAACTATAAGACTTAGAAATTTGAAACTACAAATATGTGTAGAAAAATGTATAGAGAGTAAAATGGATTAGAAAAATTTAGCATTCGACAATTTGTTCGAGAATTTTTAAATGTTAAGCTGGTAGGAAAAAATACCATATCGTCCGTACTGCAGGCAGCAGGCAAAGTTGAAATTTAGTATGCTGAAAGGGTCATATTCATTTATAAACTTCACACAGAGCGTTTTTTCTCAAAATTGTTATTTGTACGAAAGTTAAGGCGATATTCAGTACTTTTCTTTTGCGAACTTTTAACACTTTTTTTGCTTTAACCCTTTCGCGCCGACTGTCACAAATACGTGCCAGCATAAAACCGTATCAACCGGGATAAAAAGATAAAACTAGTAATCAAAGTAATTCTTTAGCAGTTTATTTGTGGGGTGGAGTTATAATTGTTTGATTTATTTAATTCACCATTACTTTGGTAAAAAAAAACTATTTAGTTATACTTTGAATTAACATTGAAATACATGATTAAACTAACAATAATTAAAGTAAAAGCAAAGTAAGTCTGTCAATTTAGCAACGACTACATTTAAGTTACCGTTTTTTATTTAATAACATCCTGATTCTGATGTTGTACGGATGCTTTTCTGAATCACCCGTCCCCAAGGGGTTAAGTTACATTTTGCTTTGCTGCACAAAATCTATAAGACTTGGAAAAGTCAAAGTACGAAGGTATGTAGGTTTGACCACTAGTTTACCAAAAAATACCACGTTTTGTTAATCTGAGGCTCGCTGAAGTGCAACAACGGAGTCCAAATTTGATGTGCTGAAAGAGCCTTTTTAATTAGTAAACTTAGCGCAAATTTTGCTTCGAAATTTTAATTTTTTCGAAAGTTATAGCAAATTTAAAATTCCTTTTTTATTTTTTTCCTGCTTTTTTACTTTAAATATTAACAACTTATCCATTAGAGTTGAAAATTTATTTTTCCCACACGAGATCTTTTTTTATTTCATTTTATAAACTCACGCCCGAGTCGACGTCAATCAAATGAAAAGAAAGATACGTCTTGCCAGATATAAATCTTAACATTTATATTGGAATTTAGAAAAAAAAAAACTTAATAAAGAGCTATAGGATCCGTTCCTCATTTGAATTGTCAACAAGTAAAATAACATCTAATTTATTTCTTCTTACTTAATCTAACATTCTGTGTTTGTTAGGCTAAAGTTGTTTTTTCCTTCAAGTATAGGTGATTATTTTTCAAATCCAGGTAACCGCTCATTTCGTTATGATTAACTTGTTAACAGAATGTTATCCTACATGAAGCTACCATAATTGTATACTTTTTAAACAAAATTTTCTGTGTTTTGGGGGAAAAATATCGATGTTTAATGGAAAAAGACAATGATGAATGCGTAGCATTTACAAGGGAGTGAACAGGGAACACAGCCTCCAAGTTACTACAAAAAACATGTTTGGATGATTTTTTTTTTAATTCTTGCGCAATTTTAAAAAGAAACTATGTTCCATTTTTATTCGCAAAACAAATATAATTTAAGACTCTCTGTAGTTTCCGCAATTCCCAAAATCCTAAAAAATCGTTATAAAACTTTTAAATTTGTATGTGAAATTAGTTATAAATAATAAGTAATTAGTGATAATAAGATAAATTTACTTTTCATGATCTTTCAACAGCATGCCTGCAACCGCTTACGGTCTTATTCCCATTCATCATGTATTTCTAATGTTGTATTGAGAGTCATTGTGGTTAATGGAATTGGTATAAAAATTGTGCATGTTGGCCGCCATATACACATAAGTGAGTTTTTTGAGTTTTTTGCAATTTGGACAGAAATGCATCAGTACAGAAGGAGGCTGCTATAGGTCGCGTTCTTACGTCTTGTGGTTTATTGGAATTACATATAATTGCAGGCTTGTGTGCTCAATTTAGGCTTATAAACCTTTGTTAATTAGAAGGACAAATAGTACAATATAGAGAAGGACAGCACGTTGGAACATCCAGAGAAACAGCGGGATTCGAATCCACTACCTGTGCGCTTTGTACAGCGTTTGGTGGGAGATAGGGCTCTGCCAGGGAGGCTCCGATGTCTTCTGTTAGCAAATTTAATTGAAAGATATCATTAAGCTTAGTTTTGTTGCATTATTTGTCCTCGTAAAAAAAGTTAAAATTAATTTAATTTCGCTTCACGTTGGTGAAGATAACCGATTTCAGGGGTCTGTTTAGAAGAAATTTGGGTCCGTTAACGGACCCTTCACAAAATATCTTTTCATAAAAATGGACCCTTCACAAAATATTTTAATTTAAAAACGGACCCTTCACAAATTTGTTTATCTTCATTATTGTTTTGTAATCGAATAAACCCTTCCCGGGGGGGGGGGGAGGAAGACAGATGTAAACGAACTAAGTTTCGTCTCCGGCAGACGGTTCGTCCATTATTCGTCCGAAATGAATATTCTGCGTTCAACAGTATAGCCTAAATACCAAATATGTGTATGTTGCATCTCTAATTTAGTAGCAGCAATTCTTGTTTATTTTTGAAAATTTAAACTTTTTATATTATAGTTTTACAGTGTTGAGCATAATCTGCTATTTACAATTTTAAAACTCCTTGAAAAAGTTTTTTGCAATAGCAGAACCCTATTTTCACAAAATTCAAAAAAGCAGGACCCTGGTTAAAGGAATGTGACTTAACTTTTATTTTATATTCACAAATTACGAGAAACTTCTTCACAATTTCACAAAAACAGGACCTTTCACAAAATGTCTGGACAGACCCCTGGAATTAGGAAAATGTACTATTTTAGTAGGAACAATATTCATAAGATTTAACTTTAAAATACTTTGGGGCTTTAAAATAATTTGGCGTTGTATTAAGACAATTACTTTAAAATGCAATTTAAAAATCTTTTTTCGATGCAGAGTTTCTTCGTCTGAGTTCAACTAAAATTGTAACACTTTCTATTTATTCCAAAACTAAAGCACATTTCCTTCTTGAATTATAATACAAATATATAATCTTTATCCACAACTATTGTCCCCTTGTTATTGATGACATCGGATACATAATTACAAGTATGTAAATACCAGAATGACTGTTTGTAAAGTTTTTGAATCAATTACAAAACTTTTTTGGATTTGTTCCAACTCCACAAAATAAGCCAGTTACTTAATTTTCCTAGATTTGTGTATATGACTTTTAAGGGTAGAATGACTAACAGAAATATTTCTACTTGAATCATTTATTTCGAATGAGATTCAGCAAATAAATTGTCATTTAAGAATATTTATATGTATCAAATCGTCTGAAACTTTACGAATTGTTTAGTTTAAATTGTTAATTATTCGGCCTATCGAAAAATTCTGTCCCAGAAAGTACACACCCGTTTTGAAGTGACGAAAAGTAAAAAAAAAAAAAGATTATTAGCATTTAACCGTTTAAGCGCTAAGGCTGCATTTTTGGAACATGTCATTGTTTCAAAAAGATGAAGAAACGCTAATGCTGTATTTTTGGAACATGTCATTGTTTCAAAAATATGAAGAAACGCTAATGCTGCATTTTTGGAACATGTCATTGTTTCAAAAAGATGAAGAAACGCTAATGCTGCATTTTTGGAACATGTAATTGTTTCAAAAAGATAAATATACGCTAATACTGCATTTTTGGAACATGTCATTGTTTCACAAAGATGAAGAAACGCAAATGCTGCATTTTTGGAACATGTCACTGCTTCAAAAAGAAGACTGGTAACGCGATTATTTCTTTGTCAGTATTAATTATAGAAACATCAGAGATTAGAATCCACCAAAATATTTTAATAATACTAAAATATATTTTAGGTTCTTTCATAATATTGCTATTATATTTCTAATTTAAATTGGTAGCTAATTGAATAAAATATTTACTTAATTTAATCACAAAAATGTGCTGTCATTTTTAACTTAAAAAAAACGTTTTTCTCATTGTTACATAATGCAAGTTTGGCAGGTGAACGGTTTATACTTTGCCAATTAAACGCAAATGCAACATTTTACAATAACGAAAAAAAAAAAACTGACTTTATTAACTTAAAAACCCGAGTCAATTCGGGAATTTTCAGTCTTTTACACACAAAAAATGTGGCTGACGTTTGTGTTTAAAAATTAAACTAAGTAGTTTTGCATATAATGTTCCTGAACGCAGCTTGCACCTCAATGGTTCAATTACAATGCACCTCATTAGTTCAATTTTTCAGAATATTGCTTCACTTCCGGCAACACATGAAAAACATTTCCAGATGATTATCAGTTTTAGTAGCTAAATGAATAAAATATCCACTTAATATAATTACGCTGTTTTTCTCCTGAAGTTTTAATTATTTTTATTTACATAAAATATGCTTTTCGTAGGTAAACGGTTATAACATTTGTTCAAAGGTCAACAGTCAGAAATTGATGTAATTTTGATTTCAGTCAGATGACTATTTGATAATTAGGTCAATGGTTATTGTAAGGTATTAATTTACTAAGTATTAACATTAATTGATTATGTACTAATAATGCTAATCAACTCAGGAATAATGCTAATTAACTAGATATCAAGAGTTATTTTATTTGGATGTGTGTACTCAAAATATTCAATAAATTATGCATAGAGAAGGTTAGCTAACCTTTTTTGAAATGTTAGCTAACCTTTTTTGAAATGTGTTTTGTTTAATTTTAAATTTCAAGCTTCCCTTTTTTATAACTTTTATAATTAGACGTTTAAAGATATTTATAATTTTATTTATTTTTTTCTTTCCAATTGAGCCAATTTTTATTTTTAAAAATGCCATATTTTTTAACTATTGTAACAAGGATTTAAATTTTATTTTTTTATCTACGTAATAAGTGAAGAAAACAACAAATTCAAATTGGGCCCCAAATAAAGTTATCGTTTTTAGTCAACTTTTTACTTTCATTATTAGAAAGGATAATAAGTTAGTGTTAACACTTTCATAACATATTTCGGTGACACCAACGTGTTGTCACGTGAAAACCAATCGTTAGCTGCCGGTGACAACACGTTGGTGCCATACGCGAGCCATACACTAACAGCCGGTGACAACACGTTGGTGCCATGTCCAAGACAAACGTTAGTGGCCGGTGACAACACATAGATGTCGCGCTTTGCAACCTGATATTCATGTGACATTTTGTCAAGGGACAAAAGAGTACTAACTAATCAAGTTTTTCAGAGTACCTATCCAAGAATGGATATCTGCTCCTTCATCTAAATTGAAGGATATGTGGTGGAAGGGAAGGGAGGTGCTGCGTTAACAAAGTTAAATCTCAGAATGAACAAAAGAGTACAGAGATGCCAACTGCTGCGCTTTCTGGAATAGTTTTAATAAAGTGGTAGCATATTATATAGTAAAATTCGTTAAAGAAAGATAGTTACGTCTACTTTTTAATAAAGTAACTAGTAGTTTGATACTTTAACGTTGCATTTTATATCATACTTATAATTTTTGATATTTACTGGTGAAAAAATTACTTATAATAAAAAATACTAAACTAAAAGTAACTTAAATTTCGCTACCACTAGAAAATAGTATTTTACAAAGTGGAGCAAGTTACACGGAGCCGGTTACATGGTAAACTTATCACTAAATATATGCGGACCGCATAGTGTTAATATGAGACATATATCGTTGTGTCTCCAGATACGGTGTTCGACTAAAATTATTTCATTTCAGGCGATGGTGAGAGAAGATCTCGCCAATATTTTCATTTAAGTCTGTGATTTTATATTAGGCGATACAAACTGGCTTCAAATTAAATTTCAAAATGTTATTTTTAGGCCAAATGCACTGCAAAATATTGTTTTGTATTAAAATATTCCTTTATATTTTTAGTAGTTCGGGCTATAAAATTTTTGTTCTTTTATCTTACTATAAAGATAGAATAGAAAAAAACATCAGTGTATGGAATTCCGGATATTACCCATGGATTTGTTATTAATAACCAGTGTTGCCAGATTAGGGGTTTTCCCCCTAAATTTAGGAGGATTTTTTTTTTATTTTTATCTTCAGTGGGTATTTTAGGGGAATTTGTTTTTAGGGGCTTCTTTTAGGGTTATTTGTGAATTTTACTAGTTTCATTTTGGTTACGTTCTAATATCAAATTTTATAACTGAATGTGTGATATGGTAAGATAAAAATCAATATGTTAAACCAAAACAAAAAGATTAAGATTTAATTTTAGAACTTAACCTCTTTGTTGAATGTAGGTAGTAAGTTAGTACTTAGCTCGATCAACCTGTACGTTTGGTGAATTTGAATTCAAATTATTCAAAAGTTTTAATGTGCAGGGTTTAAAAATAATGCGAAAGGAGGAAGAAAAAAGATGTACGTACAAAAGTAAAAGAAAGATTGGAGATAATGTGTATACGTACAAGAAGAATATTTTATCAGAAATTTAAGCATAATGTTAGAATTAAAATATTAAAAAGACTATATCGTTGATAATAAAATATTTATGAAAAAATGTGCGAGTCAAAAAATATCTTTAATATTTTAGTAGAAATTAAAGATAATGCAACGATTGAAATGTAAAAAAGACTAATTTGTTGATAATAAAATATTAGAAAGTATTAAAGCAACGTTTTCTATACATTATTTAACTTTTGTACTATTTTTTAATACTTATACATTAAGTTAAGAATTTTGGGTTTTTTTAAAATTTTTAGGGGATTTTACAACGCCATCTGGGGGTGAATGATTATTGCCACCTGGCAACAGTGTTAATAACCCCCATTATTATTATGATTAGGAAAGGAAGCTAATAGCTTCTTTTTTAATTTTAATACTAGCAATTCTAAATTATTAAATGTTGAATGAAAATTCTAATTAGAAAGAATTTATATTTTAATTATAGTGGTACTGAGAAAGGAAAAAAAAAGCTTTTAACTTCATGTGCTTATTTTAGTGGATGCGAATAACGCAAAGTTAAAAAATGACACCATTTCTGAAAGCTTGAAGCTTATTCTTTAAAATTGTGCCAACAGGTTAGCCATGTAATATCCTCCAAAATATCTGCTGCTTAAAGAAAGATTGTTTATATAGTATAGAATATTTTCCATATTCTTGCCTAATCCCTGATTATAATACTTAATTGTACAGAACGTGTTAAAAATATTCACAAATTTGCAATCGCTGAAAAAAAATTAAAATTCGAGGATAAATAAATATATTTATTCTGGGAACTTAAAAGAACACGAAATAAAAATCGTTCTAACTCTTATTCTTACACGAAAATATATAAAATAAAGACAGAAAGAAAATGCGGAAGTAAAAAAAGAAAGTAAGTAGGTATTCTTCAAATATTCTGCTCAGATTCTTTCGAAAGAAGCTGGTAAAAACTTTGTCCTGCATTCTGGAACTCAGTTTAGTTCTTTTTCTGCCAGTAAAAATAAAGAAAACCCAAGATACTTTTGCCTCTATCTATAGTAATTTAAATCCTAGAATCTTTAACATCTATTTTTATGGTACTATTTTACCAGGCGGGTGTCGACAACTTTTAATAAATTGATGCACTTTTCTGACTTTTTGCTCCGTGCTTGAGTACATGAAATTTTTCTCAATTTCTGTGAAATGCCATTAACTTAAGAGGACGCTATACCTTGGAGGAAACTTTTCATGATGATTTCTGCTTCACCTTCTCTGGTTACTTTAAGATTTAAAGTTCAGAAAAAAGTGTGTTCAGGTAAACCATGAAGTTTCAAATGCCGAAGAAATGTTTTCAAAATAACGACGTAATTATTTTTTATTTTTATTTTTTTGCAAGATTGTTTAGAATTAGGCAGTGTTTAAGTGATCTTGTCATAATTTGCTGTATTTTGATGTTTTGAAAAAAAACATTGTCAGCAATTGAAACTAGTTAAATATAGGTTTGCCTGAACTCCCCTTTTCTATACTTTAAATTCAAGAAAACTTAAAATGGAGAACAGATAATTTGCCCTGAAAGTTTTCCCGGCGGTATAGCGTTCGTTTAAGGACTAGCAAGGAAGGGACAGGTTTTTATGTACAGTTTTTAAGTCTTATATTTAAAATTCGATTTCTCAGAAACTATTCAACTTATTTCGCACAAATTTTGTATTTTGCTATTCAAAATTAGATACTATAAAATGACATCGAAACTTGTATACTTTACAATTTAAAATTTTTCTCGACATTATCTCCTTTTACTATTTCATTCCAGGCACCCAAAGGCATACACACATGC
The DNA here is from genome assembly GCF_982258835.1 of Parasteatoda tepidariorum. Taxonomy (NCBI): domain Eukaryota; kingdom Metazoa; phylum Arthropoda; class Arachnida; order Araneae; family Theridiidae; genus Parasteatoda; species Parasteatoda tepidariorum. The sequence goes on from NC_141759.1 coordinate 57,515,594, forward strand.
GAAAGAGTAGATACTTCACAAGAATTTTGATACTTAATAAGAATTTTGCTTTATATTAGTCACTTTTTTCACATTTTTAGTCATCTGTGGTATCGTTAAATAAACTAATATAAAATTCTCATCTAAAAAAAGCAGTAAGTTAAGCTCAAACAAGATGTTTTTAGCATGGAAAAATTTAAGTTTGAAGATAAAAAAAATTATGCAGATTAAAAAAGTTCAAGAGAATATAATATTTATACTCTATTTAAAAAATTTTGTATTCAGTACCTAAGGATAAAGCTTAATCGTTCTAATTTTAAGGCTTAGTTAAATCAGTGAAAAGCTTACATTTTTAAGCTCATAATTATTAGTTTTCTGAAGGGATAATAAAGAATTTACTTAAGCATTATGAATGTAAGTTATTCTGTCTGTGTTTCTTACAAAAGTGCATGATGACAGACGCAATGGGGTGTAACTTTTCTGCATTCTCTTGAAACATTTGTAAAAAAAATTCACGTAATCATATTTGAATTTTTCATTAGTTTTAAAAACGTATGTAACCTTTTTAACGAAGTTTTATTTCTATTTAGTTGTCTCAAAGCAGAGTTAGGCAATAAGCTACGTTTGTTGAATAATGAATGACTTTAATTTAAAGATATTTTTCTCAAGGCTTTAACATTCATTTCAAGAAATTTTTTTTTGAAGTGTATTGATTTTACTTGAATATCTTGACGGAACAGAAATAATTTTTGTCTTATTAATAAGGGAGAGGGAGGCTAGTATGGACATGGGGTAGCGTAGACCAATGGACTATTTCTGTTATTTATGACTCAAAAAAATCTCTGTAAATTACGGCACATTGGTAAAACTGTGTTACACTTTCATATTATAACACTAAATATCTAATCCAAAGTATATAAATAGCAATTAACAGTCGACATGTTTCAAGCGCTTCAAAATTGGCGCCCATTTTCAAGACTTGCTAATTGTGAAGGAGAAGAAGCAAAAGTGATTTGAAATATTAAAAAAAAGCGCAAAGTTGCCAACAAAAAGGGGAGAAACAAGACCAGAAAAATTACATTAGCCAAGAAAGAATGTGGATTAAAAATAGAACAAAATAAAAATAAAATATTAAAAAAAAAAGTAAAAAACACAGTGGCCAAGAGGGGCAAGAGGTCGTTTACAACGGAATCACCATTCATATAAATATACAAAATTCCGGGGCATCAAGATGTGCTAATGTGACAGGAATGGAAATAATTTTGGCATTGTTGAAATTAAAACATGAAATAATTATATAGAAAATAAATGAATGAAACTTTATTATAATGGGAAAGTAAGATCTAAATTTTTGCTTTAATTTCAACTTTAGATTAACTTTATTTATCGTTATTTAAAATATGAGTTATTATGTTAAGAAAGGATACGCTTATTACATTTGATTTATTTTTATTTAATTAACAGATGGGTTAAGTGAACTAATAACTGCGCGAGGCTAAGGTAAACACACAGTGGCGAGACAGTAAATTGAATTTAGTGAGTATTAGTGGTTGTAAATTTACGTAATTATTAATAACTATAGTAGGGACTATCTTTTTTTAAGATACTACTTTAATGTGTAGAGCTTAAATTAATACTAGCTCTCTACTAGTTAAATTAGTACTAGTCCTCTACTAGTTAAATTAGTACTAACCCTCTACTAGTTAAATTAGTACTAGCCTTCTACTAGTTAAATTAGTTCTAACCCTCTACTAGTTAAATTAGCACTAGTTTTCAGAGATGCCAACTTGCTCCGGACGGCAAATATATATTTTAAAGTGGTAGTTTATCAATTGTGATTCTTGGTTTAATAAATTCAATTTAATAGATTTTTATCCACCTCTATTTCTAAATAATTAGTAGCCTAATACAATTGACCACTTTATAATTCTCATGTCACCTTTTAAAAAGCAAGCAAAAATAGTCTAATATTTGCAAAATTCACTTTGTAGTTATTTACCGTTTTTTTAAAATTATTTTGGCTTGTCCGGAGCAATTGGCATCTCTGAGTTTGTAGTACTAGCCCTCCGTTCTCGTGCAGATCTGATCTTCACAAAATAACCTATAATGGCAATCACAAATTTCTTAAATAATCAAATTTTGTTATATTTTCACTACCAGCATTAAAAGTTTTCAAAGAACTTTAAAGAAACCTGTTAAAATATTCACATACTTCCAGAGGCGTATATTTACAGAATATTACAGTATATTTACAGAGTTTGCGTATTTACGGAGGATATATAATACAAATTTAGGTTATCTAAGTTTATTTTGTGCATCACGTAACTCTTTGATGCAGATGGGGTATCCATTTTATATATTTTAACTCACTTCCTAGTTGCGAGAAAAAAAAATACTTTGGTGTTTTTTTTAACTGTTAAAAACAGTCTAATAGTTACTAAAAATATCTGCTAGGTTATCAAATTTATATTTCTAGCAAAATATAAAATCCAAAAAATGTTATTTTAAAATTTTACTATTCATTCATATTCATATATTTATCAATATTTAATTTTGAAAATTGAAATAAATGAATGATGAGTAATTGTTTTTATTAGATCCAAAAAACTGCAAACAAGTGCAAATTTGAAAAAAATATTGTTTGTAAGTGAGCCGTGTTTGAAACATTTTACTTTTACAGCCGAAAAAGACACCGGTGTTTCAACCTCTATTTCATAACCAAAAATTATTAAAATACTAAATATAATATTTTTCACCTATTTTGACCAAGTTAAAACAAAATATTAAAAAAAAAGTATGGAAAAAAATGTTTAATAAAAATTTTGCGTCCAAGGGTTAAAACCTCCTCGTATTATCAGACGGCCTAATACATTTGTTTTGTTTAAATATCAGTGTAAATCAACTTTATTACACCAAAACTGAAACATTAAATTGTATCATTTGCTATCACTTTAAATATTTAAAAAAATCTCTCGGTATAAGATTTTCATGATTATTTACTCAACTCTATTTTTTTTTGACTAAAACTATTTCTATTTTGGTTTTCCTTGCTTTTTTCAAAAATAGCAATAGATTAAATAGTAAGTTTTAAGGTGTAGACACTAACCAAGTGTTGCGGGACTAGAATGAAAAAAGAAATTATTAAAAAAATTATGTTCAAATTAACTTATCTATCATTTAAAATGCATAGAGTTGTTCAAATTTCATTTAAAAAATACGAGATATGTCCAAAATAATGGCTAATAAGCTTTATTGGCAAATTTGTTAAAACTTTACACACTAGTCCCCCTCTTCTAATAATCTGTCACACATTTTTGAATTCTTTCAATAACGAAAGAATATTTTTTTTGATATTTAAATCAAATTGGAATATTTAAATACCAAAATATTGTTGCTTTAAATGTTTCGTCAAATGAACTGAAGCTAAACGTCTTAAGGTTCCGACATTTACTTAACTTTATAGAAAATCAGTACTTATTATTGGTCATGAAGTAATAACTTATACCGGCATATTGTTTGCTATTCATATTAATAAAAATAATTTATCGTAAACAATAACCAACAACCCGTATTAACTGTAACATAAATTTTTTAAACTCAAGTGTTTTTGTTTCACTTTTGTCTTTTCATTTGTTAAAATTATTTAAATTTTGAATTTTATCCATTAAAAAATTAAATTTTTAAATAGTATCAAAATACATAATATAAAATAATAATTTAAGAATCATCGCGCATTAATTAAGACCTAAATGAAAAACAAACTGTAAAACAACAATTTCAGTGAATAGAATCGATTTAAATGATTAAGCCCTTAACGTCAAAAGTATCAGGATTTTTTTTAAAAAAGTAAGGGTAAAAACTAAAAATTTTTTATTTATGTAATGTGTATAATAGTTAAATTTTTATAAATTATTATTTCATTTCATTCAGAAATTAAATTTTTTAATAGTATTAAAATACGTAATATAAGAATGGTAATTTAAAAACAATCGAGCATTAGTGAAGAACTAAATAAGAAAAACTGTTAACAACAATATTAGTAAATATAATAGATTTAAATGATTAGGTGTTTAATGTCAACAACATCAGAATTTGTTTTAATAAAAAAATATGAGTAAAAACTAAAAATAGTTTTTCTATATGCTATGTATAATTTTCTTATTTATATCCATAGTTTCCGTTTTTATTCATTGTTATTTTATTTTACTCTAAAATGTAAGTTTTCAATAGTATCAAAATACATTATATATATAAAAAAAATCAATTAAAGAATCATCGTGCATTAGTTAAAAACTAAATAATAAAAACTGTTAAAAACGATTTCAGTAAATAGAATAGATTTAAATGATTAAGCGCTTAAAATTATAAAAGCATCAGAATTTTTTTTAAACATATGAGTAAAAACTAAAAATATTTGTTTTATATAATGTGTATAATTTTGTACTTATATACCATTGTTTCAATTTTTATCCATTATAATTTCATTTTATCGTAAAATTTATTTTTTCAATAGAATTAAAGTACATAATATAAAAAATCTCAAGAATCATCGTGCATCACTTAAAAACAAAATAAGAAAAACTGCTAACAACAATTTCATTAATAGAACAGATTTAAATGACTAAGTACTTAACGTCATAAGCATCAGAAATTTTTATAAAAATTTATGAACAAAAACTAAAAATAGTTTTTTTTTACATTAAGTGCACAATTTTCGCTCTTATGTATCATTGTGTCAATTTTCATCCATTATTATTTCATTAAATTAAAAAATTAATTTTTTTAATAGTATCAAAGTAATAACAAAAACTTATTTTCAAAAAATCATGGTGTATTACTTAAAACTGTCTCAGAATAAGAAATTTAATAAGATTTAGTTATTATAATAGATTTAAATGATTAAACACTTAATGTCTCGAGAATTAGATACTTAACGATAACCGATTGCGTGCGAATAAGTAATTACAGCAATTTACAGAGTTATATAGATGAAATTTACATCTGTGTCCTGGAAGTTATCCTGGTGTATAAAAGGCGCCATCTAGACTATCGATCCATCTGACAACGAGATAGTACGAATGATTTTGAGAAGAAAAAAAAGTGCTTTCTGAATGAAATTCATGACGCATGAATAATGATGTCTTTCACAATATTATATTGGCTCTTTGACAAATCATAATGCGAGGAATAAAATATGGGATATTAGATACATTCTGTGTAAAATACTGAGTTCATATAGAGCTTTTGGATGGCTTATTTCCTGTTTTTGAAAGTGTTAACATGAGGGAGTTTTGGTTATTTATAATATAAATACATTTTTAAATAGTATATTTGTTAAGTATGAAATGAAAAAAAGGATATAAGATAAATACTGCATAAAATATTTAGGTAATAGTGTTTTTTTACATAAAATATTTAGTTTATAGTGCTTTAGGTTATAAGTTTAATTTTTAATACAAGAGTGTTTTTAAGTTTTAAAATAAATAAATCAAATACTGCAAAAAATCAGATAAATACTACATAAAATATTTAGGTTATAGCGTTTTTTAAGTGCATAAAATATTTAGGTTATACTCTTTTAGGTTATAAGTTTAATTTTCATCATGAGAATGTTTTTACGTGTTAAAATGATAAAATCAGATAGATACTGCATGAAATCAGATAAATACTGCATAAAATATTTAGGTTTTAATGTTTTTTGCATAAAATATTCAGTATATAGTGTTTTAGGTTATAAATTTAATTTTCATAATAAGTGTGTTTTTAGGTTTTAAAATAATGAAATCAGATAGATACTGCATAAAATCAGATAAATACTGTTTAAAATATTTAGATTACTGTGTTTGTTTACATAAAATATTTAGTTTATAGTGTTTTAGGTTATAAGTTTAATTTTTATTATAAGAGTGTTTTTAGGTTTTAAAGTAATTAAATCAGATAAATACAGCAAAAAATCTGATAAATACTACATAAAATATTTAGGTTATAGCGTGTTTTTTTTGCATATAATATTTAGGTTATAGTGTTATAGGTTATAAGTTTAATTTTTATTATAAGAATGTTTTTAGGTTTTAAAATAATTAAATCAGATAGATACTGCAAAAAATAAGATAAATACTACATAAAATATTTAAGTTATAGCGTTTTTTAAGTGCATAAAATATTTAGGTTATAAGTTTAATTTTCATTATAAGAATGTTTTTACGTGTTAAAATGATTAAATCAGATAGATACTGAATGAAATCAGATAAATACTATATAAAATATTTAGGTTATAGTGTTATAGGTTATAAGTTTAATTTTCAGTATTAGAGTGTTTTCAGGTTTTAAAATAATGAAATCACATAGATACTGCTAAAAATAGGATAAGTACTTCATAAAATATTTAGGTTATAGCGTTTTTTCTTGCATAAAATATTTAGGTTATAGTGTTTTAGGTTATAAGTTTATTTTTCATCATAAGAATGTTTTTACGTGTTAAAATGATGAAATCAGATAGATACTACTTAAAATCAGATAAATACTACAGAAAATATTTAGGTTATAGTGTTTTTTGCATAAAATATTCAGTATATAGCGTTTTCTTTTATAAATTTGATTTGCATAATAAAGAGTGTTTTTAGGTTTTAAAATAGTGAAATCAGATAGATACTGCATTAAATCAGATAAATACTGTTTAAAATATTTAGGTTACAGTGTTTTTTGCATAAAATATTTAGGTTACACTGTTTTAGGGCATAAGGTTAATTTTCATTATAAGAATGTTTTTACGTGTTAAAATGATGAAAACCGATAATTTGTGTTATTTTAAAGAATAGAAATATTTTTATACATTGATAACTTCACATAAAGAAAATTATTCAGATGAAGATAAAGCTTTCAGATAAGTATTTTGCAAGCTTATTTTAAGCAAGTCTTTTTACGTGGTTGACTTTAAAATCGGTAAATTTTACTAAATTGATGTACATTTTTGCATTGTAAAACAACTGATTCCTTTCTTTGCGTTCCTATTGAACAAGTAGTAATTTTTGAAAGTTAAAGTTTTTGATTTTTATTTTAATATTTCAAATATTAGAACGTTTAATTGAAGTATTTATGTGAAAACTATTAATTTTATGATTATTCATAATTAGCTTTCAGCTGGTTATGAATCACATCATTTTCCAATTTAACTTCTTCAGACATGATTTGTCCTTTTTTAATCTATTTAAATAAGCATAGTCTGATTTCTGATCAAGTGATTAAGTGTGAAGTCGTATTTAAATTACCTACTATCTTTTAACAGAAAAGAATGCTTAATGTTCTAAAGGAAATTTAACTTCTTAACGCTTTAATGGGCCATTTATTTCTAATAAAGGTAAATTAAAGTATTTTTGGAATTGAAATTGTTAAGAAAAAAAGCTCATTAAGTTTATAAAAATGCCATTTTTTTCTGTTAAGTATATTTAACACGACCTGTAAGGAACTTTTTCGCTTTTATTTTTCTTTATTTATAAAATAAATTTTATAAATGCTACAAACTTCAAAAGGAATTATGAATTTTATAACTTTTATACGTTTTCTTAAACTAATAAATGGTTGTCAATTTTATTCAAACGCACTTCAAGAAAGCTGAAGTTATTAACAAATGGAAACCTAAATTAAAAGTGGTAAAAAGGTTCACCATAGGCTTTAAAAATTGGTGGTAAGTATACTTACCACAGCTTTAGAAAGGGTTAAATAGAAATGCAGGAATGTCACAGGCGACTATAATTGTTAAAAGTGGTAGTAACTCAATTCGTTTTTGTTTATTTATTATCTCCTTAATTATTTAATCGTAACTACAACTAGAACTGACATTTCATATTATTCATAATTAAAGCACTTTCATAAGTAAACTGAAAAAAGGTAAAGAAAAAGGTGCTAATTTTAATAAAATTTTGAATTTTATTAGTTACCACTTTTTGCTTTTTTGGTCGCCCGTGGACAACTCTGGGACTCGTTTTCAATTTTGATTCTGGACGTACAACGTGCAGTAAAATGGAACAAACAACGGTCGCTATTTGTTTTAGAAAATATCTCGATATACAGCATTAATTTTTTTACTTTCAAAGTTTGAGAAATTAAAAATTTTATTCAAATTTAAAATTTTCAATTATTATTAAAATAAAACTTTTCAAAAATTTCTTTTAGCAGAGATACGACTCTTGATGGTCAAGAAAAATGTTTTTAAATATTTCTTCTATCTTTTCGTAGCTATTTTTTCTATCTTGAGTAGTATTTTCCCCATCTTTCCTTAATTTATTTTTCACATTTTTTTTAATCTTTAGCATATTGATATGAATTATGTATTTAAAGTTGTATTAACATTAAATTATTTTTATTTTGCTCCTACTTCAACTCACTGGATTTAAAATTATTTTTACCACCATTAAATTGTAATAATTTAAATCCCCTTAAGAATAGCTATTATGATTCATTCTAGTTCAGAAAGTACCAAACTTTGCGCTATTAATATATACGCTTTAACACGTTCACACGTTATTGTTGAGGATAGATTAACTCCTCCCGAATATTATCTAATATTGAAATAGTTCTTCTACCAGTATTTTCACTTTTCCCGGCGTGAACTTGTTAAAAGAAACGTAACTCTTTTTTACAAACTGCAATTAAATCTTATAGCAGTTCTGAAACTAAACAAAAAAACATGAAAACCTTGAGACAAATCTTTAATCATTCAAGTTGAGTGTTTAATTTATTGTTATGGAAGCAAATTTTTAAAATTAAAATAATTTAGTTACAAACGAAATGAAAAGAAATTACATTATTTTTACCTATCTTTCTCAGTTATTGAATTATTGTCGTGATCAAAAATGTTTCATGATATTTTTTTTAAAAAAGAAATAAGAAACAAATGTTACGACATATAACTTCTTTGCACTATAATTATTTTAACGAATAGTTGAGAGTCTTTATGCTACTTTAAACTACTAGTTCAAAATAAGGTTAAAGTAATTCGATAAATTTTATACTCTGCCGAACTGAAAGAATAATAAAGTTGAACATGGAAAAAGTTTTTATTAAATTTATATCTATGATGGAATTTTATGCAATTCTTAAAATACTTCCTCAATATTTTATTTCTATTAAATTTGTTTAAAACTTCTTTTAGTTACATACTTTTTGATGATTTTTTTACGAATAAATTGAAAAGTAGATTGAAAACTGCTTTTCAAGACTAATTTTTACTGTATTACCGAAAATTTCCATTAATACAGAAATCGGAAAATTAGTTTAGCGAATAATAAAGAAATCATTATAAGAAGAAAAAAAAATTTTTTCAATTAAATTTCATAAAAAATAAAGTAAAATATAAATTTAAATAACTTATTATTGAAGAAAAACAACCAACTGGAATTAAAATAATCAAATATATAAAATCTGTGTTAAAAATATTTTTTAATATCGAAATCGGAAAATTAGTTTAGCGAATCACAAAGAAATCATTAAATATAATATTAACAAAAACTTTTTTCATTCAATTTTATAAAAATAAAATTAAATATAAATTTAAATAATTTATTGAAGAAAAAATCATCAAAATAAATAAATAAACGGGGATGAAAAAAATCGGAGTTAAAAAATATTTTTTATCGCACTAAGTCGGAACATTAAATTTTACTTTCTCCGCAATTTTCTCAATTTCCGGGGAAAAAGTAGGAAGTCAGCATAAAAAAAGAGTAATTGAAAGTAGTTTTTGGATGCTATTTTCCTTTTTCTTTATTTTTACAAGACGGTCAAAGACAAAGAAAGCAATTTTACTACTCGGAAAAGAAATCACCTTAGGAAGAAAATTAAAGGGCTGCTAAAATTAGAACTTACAATTATGAAAAATTCAATTTATATTTGGTTAGTTCATTACGCGAATCAATTTTTACCGAACTTTTCAGTGATATTAGTAAAAGATGGTAAAATTCATAAAATTACGTTTCCTTAAGAATGGTGCAATGCATTATTTCAGATTAAGTCAAACGAAACGGATTGATTGATTTTTTTTTTCACACTGATTATTTTTTTTAATTAAGGAGTTGACAATAAGAGAAGAGTTAAATGACAAGAAAATCGTCTTTGAATAAATATCGAATTAGTGGCCGATTGCGATGTAAAAACTGATTCGTATGGTTATTAGAAGTTGAGAAGTGGAAGTAAAAATAAGAAAATATAATTTGTTTTGAAAAGTTCATATAAACCCATACCTGCCAACTTTTAATCCCTTCCATTATAATTTTTCCCAGTGGTAATAAAATGGAATTAAAACTTCAATTTTAAGCAAACAAATACGTTGTATATGAGCAAACTTAAGTTGACAACCATGATAGTAACGCATAATTATATATGTGCTAAATTTTTGTAGGAATAGTGGTGATTAAAATCAGGTATGTAAAGTTGGCAGGTATGTAAACCAACACCCGTTATGTTTCTACTTTATAAGACCTTAGCCCCTTCGCGCCGACTGTCACAATTAAATGCCAGCATAAAACCGTATCAATCAGGGTAAAAAGATAAAACTGGTAACCAAAGTAGTTCTTTAGCGGTTAATTTGTGGGCGGTGTAATAATAGTTTGCTTTATTTAATTCACCACTACTTAATTTGAATTAAAAATTGTATAGTTATACTTTTAACACACAGGGATTGGATGTGGTGGATTTCAAGCAAAAGCCAGATTAAGTCTGTCCATCCTCGAAAGGATTAAAAGTCAATTAATTATTACATTTATTTTAAGAGACATTTACTATCTTAAAATATTACTACTTATAGTTGAAACATGTACATTTTACTAGTGAAAGTTTACGAAATATAGCTTTTTGAGGATGCTGGCAATAGTGTGAAACTTGTAGTAAAAACTTATAAGAAAATGTAGTTTTTCAAACCATAAATCTCCAACGTCAATGCACAAAATTTTCATCAATTGTTCATAACAACACCTTAAACAGACTTGTCATCGTTTACAATTTCATTAGTATCTCCCGATGAAAAACTAATTGAAAATGCAATTGTTGATAAATTTATCTTTTCACAATTGCTATGGTTTACACTCACTTTTGTTTCAACAACTTGTTATTATATAATGACTAATTCGCATTTAGTGGTAGTCAAAATTATATCAAATTAAATTTATAAAAAGAATTAAAAAGAAATTTATAAGATTCATGATCACTTAAAATATAAAAATGAAATACTACCGATAATCCGTTGCTGTTGGCAGCTATGCATTAAATGAGATGAGTAAATATTAAAAAAAAAAAACTGTAATTTTCGTTCGAAAATTTTATGTTCCATTTAAAAGTTAGTCTGTTTTCTATATTACTTTTTTGCATTGTTCTTAAATGCTTATTCAATAAGTTGATAACATGCGATTTCATTCCCGGACTTGCTAGATTCGATCAATCTTTGTGTCTTCTTCTAAGCCAAAACACGCGCTTGTCGTTAAAAGTGCCTCTGCGTGTTAAGTTGCCTTTCTTTCAGAATGAACTACTTACATTGAAAGAAAGTTCGACACGACATTCACCGTAACCTTAATTACCCCCAAACGAGTGACACAAATGTTCGTGCTGTCAGAAGATTATGGTTAGTTTAGAATATTTTATTTCATCAGAAATGCTTCTTTAAATCATCTTCGTCATATTGATTTCTATGTATTGCAGGGCTCTTACTAGATCATCAAATATATTAAAGGGGTAATAATCTAATCGTCAAAGGAAAAGGAAAATTTTATGGATTTAGCTACTATTATCTTTTAAATAATTTTGACTTAATTACGTACGCTCTAACAAATACAGATATTATTTTATGTTTTAGAGAATGCAATGCAATGGATGAAAAATAAATAAATTTAATTTATAGAATTACGTTTATAGTGAGATTGTAATATAATTGTTTAATCTGGTAAAAACTTTTTACTTATACAGGGGCTGATCTGGAAACAATTCTATACTAGCTTAATGCAAACAATTTTTCTTTTATCAGCAAATTTCTTAGACGATTTTACATAGCAGAACTGATGACACAGTTTCAACGTGCTTTAAGATTTAAGAAATGAGTCCTTTTTTTACCCGTGCAAAATTTGAATCGACCAAAATAAACGACGGACGAAGTTAAAAGCTGATTTCTTTTTCAAATTTTACAATACCACTATAATTAAAGAAGCATTCTTTTATATATATTGCAACCCACAAGAATGATACAGTTGACTAAAAATGTATAAAGTGGTAAAAATGCAATTCATTTTTCTTTAATTATTATTTCTTGCATTATTCTACTCTGTTAAATACACAGTAAAACCAGTGTAGAGGATGGAATTTTACAATTTAATTTTATTTAGAGAACGGAAAATGAATTCCTCATTAAACTGCATGTAGCGAAAAAACTGCAAATTTGACTAAACTATATTAACCTCTTAACCAACATCTTTAATTCGAGCGCGCTAAACCATCATCCCCTACATCAAAAAGCCTCCACATGGTCTTTTATAAGTAGTCCGCGCAGACTGTTTAAAAAGTGAACCAGTTGTGCGCATGAACCCAAAACCTTTTATGAAAGTAATTGAGAGAAATTTATCATACATATTTGAGAATAGAATCTGTAGTGGTTGATGAGTGAATAAGGCAAACCAATAATATTCATAAATAAAATAAATTTTTAGTCTTATATTTGCTATCATTGTCTTATTTTAACTAAATTTTGTATTAAGTGACTCGTTCGGAAAGTGGATATCTTTTGCAATGGTCTGATCGGACTACCTATAAGAAATCGTGTGGAGGCTTTCAGTTATAGGAGGCGTTGGCTAAACAGACGAAACTGTGTACACTCGAGATAATTCGAGCTGCGTTGTAGTTTATGCTGCTGTAATTTTTCACACTGGAATATAATCGAGAATTGAAAATAACAATGCGAAAGCTAAGAAAAAAAAATCGTTTTATTGATATTTATCATTTATATGGGATTGTAAGCCATAACTCTTATTTATTCAAGAATTAAATTTACAGAGATGTCAATTTGCTCCGGACAGCAAATATATATTTTAAAGTGGTAGTTTATCCATTGTGATTCTTGGTTTAATAAATTCAATTTAGTAGATTTTTATCCACCATTATTTCCAAATAATTCGTAGACTTATATAATTCACCACTTTACGCTATGTTTATCATGCTATACCTTTTAAAATGCAAGCAAAAACTAGTCAAATATTTGCAAAATTTATTTTGTAGTTATTTACCGTTTTTTCAAAAATATTTTGGCATGACCGAAGCCGTTGGCATCTCTGAATATAGCCTTTTTCCATGGAGCAGTATTTCTAAGTTATTCACCAAAAGAAAAGACAATGTTCTAAAGTGTGTTTTTTTACATTAAAAAAAATTATTTTTTTTGGCCCAGTTTTTTTCAAAAAATCTGTGCGTTAAGGGGTTAAAACTGCTTTAGCCTATAACTAAAACAGTTTACTAAAACTGTACTAAAGTACTAAAGCTTTTTAAACTGTACTAAACTACTAAAACAGTTTAAACTATACTAAACTACTAAAACTGTATTAAACTGTAACTAAAGAACTGTAAACTCCAGCTAAACAATCGTAACCGTAATTCGTATTTGTGATTGCAACTGTAATTGAAAATTCGTAATTAAAAAAAATGTGCTCGAAATGTTATTGTTCCTATTGTGGTTTCCAATTCAATAAAATTTGCAACTGGCTATAATACAACCAATCACAAGAATAGTTTCATTTGAATAAACTTAATTTTTTTCCAATCATTTAAAATAAAAGCTTCGTTTATACTTTCAATTATAAAGCTATTTACGTCACGGTGAAATATAATAAAACAGTTTTGAGCAAGAAAGGGAAACTTTTACGTTTAAGTTCAACATAAATTCACCTGAATAAACTCATGTTTTTTTTTTAAAACGTGTCATAAATGTGCTAACCAGGCGCAAGAATAGCAATATATATATCGCTTCTGTTTATATACAAGGTCCCCCATAAATTTGAAGCTTATTACACTAGCTATTTCTGAAGAACACATTAAGTAAATTGTTTTAAAATCCATGGAGTGTTTTGTGAAGAAAAGTCTTTAGAAAATAAACAGATGATCTCATTGTTAAAAGATGGAGTGAACTTTGTGAGAATGACGCAGTATATGTTAAAAGTAACAAGGAAATTATTTTTAAAAACAAGTTTACAAAAAACAGTACAAAAAGTGAGTTATTTGGTAAAAGGTTAATTGGTTAAATGTCAATTTAATCGCGTAGACGTTAGATGCATATTGTAAGACGCATAAATGAAAATAGTTAAAATACGTGCTTTAAAAACTGTCACGATTTTGACTTTGAAGAAAATTGTTTGACAGGAAAATATTTTCTACTTGCGTCTAACTGAATCATGCGCATTAATTATTTAGTATAATTATGCGTGAATGTTCCTTACTATTTTCATCTAAACTTCCTACGCATTTCAATAAAGACTAGGAGGCTTCACCTCCTGCATGCTCCGTTCGACAATACCCTGGGTTGTCTCGCATTCATCTTCATTTTTTATCTTAAAAATCTATATTTTTTCTTAGAATTAAAAACTTTTTTTTCGAATTTTTCTTCAAATTCGACCAAGATGAATACTGATTATACATTTATAAGTAATATTGAGTATTTATCATTATTCGAAATTGAGCAGATGATGTACAAATACAGATGAGCATTACTAGGTTGTTCGGAATGTTTATATATATATATATATATATATATATATATATATATATATATATATATATATATATATATATATATATATATATGCCTCTAGTGAAATAGTTAAAATAGCATAAAAAGTATTCGACAACCCTATTGACTATGCCTACTTTATCCATGGTCCTCATAGTTACAGTTATTTTAATCATCCCCAAAATCCTTATAAGGGGCCTAGAACGAGATGAAAACTCACTTAACTCCTTGGGGACGGGTGATTCAGAAAATCATTCGTACAAAATCAGAATCAAGTTGTAATTAAATAAAAAACGGTAACTTAAATGTAGGCGTTGCTAATTTGACAGACTTACTTTGCTTTTACTTTTATTATTGTTAGTTTAATCATGTATATAATCAATGTTAATTCAAAGTATAACTAAAGAGTTTTATTTTGAGCACAGTAATGGTGAGTTAAATAAATCAAACAATTATAACTCCGCCCACAAATAAACTGCTAAAGAATTACTTTAATTACCAGTTTTATCTTTTTACGCTGGTTGATACGGTTTTATGTCGGCGCGAAAGAGTTATAAATGTTTTTCACCAAAAAAATCTTAGAGATTTTGAAAGGGCGTAATTTTAAAGTTTGTCTGTTAAATGAAGGGAGATCGTGTAACAGAAAAGGACTTCTATTCATAGTTTAATTTACAAAAGTGTTAAGGTGATATTTTGAAATTTTCCTTTAAAACTGGAATGAACCCAATATGAAGGTTCTCGAGGTTATTTAAAAAATGAAAAATTTGAATGTAATAAAATTTCTTCTACATATGCAAAAGCGCTAACTTACTCTGTTTGGTATAGAAATATTTTCTTACGGTAAATTAAGTTAAATACAGTTTTTAACTCCGTCAATTTAATTTGAAATTATTAAATATTAAAAATACAGAGCCTGATATAAAAAAATGTACCTTTGTTTTAGTCCTCTCGAGGTGAGGCTTTTAGAAAGTTTGCAAAAATGTCTCTTATTCTGGAAATTTTTTATTCGCTAATTAAAGTAAAACCTCCACTAAAAAAATTAAAAAAAACTAACCGATTTATAAAACTTTTGTAGAAAGTGGGCAGTTGGCATCGTTGCATATGTGATCTCCTCTTCAAGCTATTTTACAAAGTATATTGATATAAAAAATTTTACTTTCCAGATCTCTAAGCGATCTTAAACATGACTATCGATTCTAGATTTAACTACCGCTAATAAATTATTAATGTTTCTCGAAAACCAGGCATAAACAAAACGAGTAATAAAAACTGGTTTTTAAATTAAACTTTACCCTTAAATCTACCTTATTTTCTTTTATTATAAAATATTTCAAAATTGAAATTTGGTTTTTTAACACATTTTTCATTTCAAATATTTATATACATAAATATTTGAATTTTTTGTTAATAAGTTATGTATTTGCAAAGAACAGTAATGAAGAAAGGAATAAATACTAGGACTTATAATCCAATTTTTAACTTTTCATTTCCTCTTATGGAAGTGTGTTTCGTGAACAGACTGCAAATCCATTTATTTTCTGCGCATTTAACGAACTAAATGGGAAATCAGGGAAGGCTGATGTATTCTTCCAGACAATTATACCGCTTGACAAGGCAATGAATGATTATGTCTTTCTGCTGAGTGAGATGAAATCTTCGATGCTTCCTAATTTCTGTTTTTCTTCTTTTTTTTTTAAATTTTCTATTTTATTTTCCAGAATAAGCTTTCAGAATCAATAACTTCTTTAATAATATATTTCTTCATCTTTTTATTTATATATATATATATATATATATATATATATATATATATATATATATATATATATATATATATATATATATATATATATATATATATATATAATATATATATATATATATATATATATATATATATATATATATATATATATATATATATATATATATATATATATATATATATATATATATATATATATATATATATATATATATATATATATATATATATATAAAATACTAAGTCTGAGCAGTTTAAAAAAAGTACCGCTCTTAAAACTATTCAAAAGTTTAGGAAAGACAAATTTATAAGTCTCAAAATGGCCCAGACATAAAATGGTGGCCGAATTTAGACTAGCCACTAGCCATGACTGTCTCCCGAAACATTTGTGCTGTTTCTGCATTGTATCAAGTTTCATTTGCAATCTCTGTTATCTAGGACTGGTCACGGATGGTGACCATCTCATTCATGCCGACCTTTAGGCTAAGATTCTCTTGTGGACCTCTACTTTGAGCCTTTTAGATTCATAGACTATCGCAACAGCTGCTTTTCAAGTTCGCTTCAACTTCGATGTTCTCAATGTTGTTCTTTGTATTTATTACTGTAGTTGACTTTTAATGTTGGCATTATAAATAAATAAAAATAATGTGATATTATTACAGTTCATAATAGAGTATGAAAACTGCTTCATTTCAGGCTTGTCCCTAAAAGTTTTTCTACATTTTCGAAATGTATGTAATGTTCAGTATATTTCGAAAAATACTTCAAAAAATTGCTTTTATAAATATCATCAGTTTCTTTAAAAATACCACATGTTTTAAAAATACTTCAATGTACTTCAATACTTTAAAAATACTTCAAAAAATTGCTTTTATAAGTATCATCAGTTTCTTAAAAAATACCACATGTTTTAAAAAATATAGCCACTGGCCGGTGACAAAATTTCCTAATTTTTTACCTTATACCATTTTCATCAATATTTATTAGCTTTCAAGAAATATTCGACTAAGTTTCCACGTTTGTGCAATTTAAATCAACTCTGAAAGCTCAAACCTTTGGCTTATTGACAAACCCAAAATAGAAAAGCAACACAAAGAAATAAAAGTTTCGCTTGCTTCAGAAAACTGTAAACTAAACTGTGAGCCCAGAACATAAAATAGGCCAGGTCTAACGTGAAATACAGCGTGTTGTGTCACTGTCTGAAGTAGTTTTTTTGGACGCCACTTACACTCTAAACTTAATGATGACAAAGAGAAGAAACTTAGCAATTGTACTTTTCCTTTTAAACGAAACAGTGTTAAATGCAATGTGGGACTTTTTGGAATTTCGCCAATGATTGTTTCTGGAGAATCCGGGTGTTAGGATGTTGAATATGATTACAAAGATGAGCTTATATATTTTACAGATTTTTCTGTTCAATGATCTTTCTTTTTAGTTTTGGAGATTCGGATAGATTTCTATTTAAAATAAGTCTGAAAATATGAAACTTGATTAAGGAATTATGAAACTTATTCTTTTAACTAAAAAAATTTACTGGATGTTATCGAATTTGTTGCCAATTTTTTTCTTCAAAATTATACTATTCAAAATCTGGTAATTTATCAGTAGCAATCCTATAATAACATTAAAACTTTGAAATTAAATATATTCTCTTAAAATAACTCTTGACTTTCAAAAGATTAATAAAATGAAATTTAGTCATATTCAATTTAATGCATCTCTAAACGTTGGTTGATTTTCCCTGTTGTCTCTTCTTAAATCTTTAATTTGATTGACTGACTTTTATTTAGAATTATTTAAATTGGTGTTTCCAAATAACTATCAGCAACTACATATGAAACAATTAAAATTTTCTAAGGGTTGTAAAAAGCACAGCAAAATAAAAAA
Source organism: Parasteatoda tepidariorum (assembly GCF_982258835.1). Taxonomy (NCBI): domain Eukaryota; kingdom Metazoa; phylum Arthropoda; class Arachnida; order Araneae; family Theridiidae; genus Parasteatoda; species Parasteatoda tepidariorum. Next base: position 57,533,971 of record NC_141759.1, read on the forward strand.
ATTTTGTAAAGAGACAATTTTGTAAAAAGTTTTTACTACAAACTTGTCTCCGTTTCCACTGATATTCTAATCCCAAATAAAAAATATTGCAGATGTCTTAGCGTATTTTATTCTCTTTAATTGATCTACATCTATAACTTCAATTCAAATAAATATTTTCATATACGTATTTTATTCAAAAGTCTGTTTATAAATTTAACTTCGAAACTACAGAAGCATAAACTATAAAAAGATGTATTTTACTTATAATAAAGCAATATCTAGATTCTGCACCGGGCAAATTACTGACTCTTTTTTTGTTTGCTTTAATACAAACTTAAATATTAAGAGGAAACCATATCACGGGAAAAACTTTTCATCACAAATTCTCTTTTACCTTTTAAAATTCGAAAGAATGAAAAAATGAGTTCAGGCAAACCTTAAATATTAAAACACAACCCAAATAAATCATCGGAAGAGAATTTCTCCATAGCGTAAACCGAAGTTATCTTTTCCTTATTTATTTTCATTTTGATATTTAAAATTTTTTCTTCAGTGTTTGATACTCTAGGTTTGTCTGAACTCACTTTTTCTAGCTTCTCATAATTAAGTTTCATTTTGATATTTTAAAAATTTCTTATCGGTGTTTGATACTTCACGGCTTATTCTAGGTTTGTCTGAACTCACTTTTTCCAGCTTCTCATAATTAAGTTTCATTTTGATATTTTAAAAATTTCTTATCGGTGTTTGATACTTCACGGCTTATTCTAGGTTTGTCTAAACTCACTTTTTCTAGCTCCTCATAATTTATTTTCATTTTGATATTTTGAAAATTTCTTTTCAGTATTTGATGCTTCATGGCTTACTCTAGGTTTGCTTGAACTCACTTTTTCTATTCTTAAAATTTTGAAAGGTAAAGAGAATTTAAGAACAAAAAGTTTATCCTGTGGTACGACGTCCTCTTAACGTGTACAGTGTAATACGCTAAAATAAGGAATAACCATTTTGAAAGAAAAAAGTTTTTTACAAAAGATCATTTAACTGGACATAAATGATTATTTTTAAAAAAAGTTGCCTCATGACCAACAATGTCATGTCCCTATACGCCTTGCTTTAGTCTAAATATCCTATAGTTAACTCATTTTTTTCCTTAATAACGTCATTTTTTTTGTGAGATAAGAACAAAATTGGCAAGTTTGTTAGGATAATCAATAATCAATAGCGAATTTCTCTTTTAGTTCTCTAAAAGTCTAGTAGTGATTTATTCTTCTCAGCAGAAATATATTTTTTTTCAGACTGAAGTTTGAAAAACTCAGTTATTGTAAGTAAATTAAGAGCAAAACAGTTTTATTTAAACTTATAAATCAAATAAGCTAAGAAGTTTGCTCGAATGAAGATAAAATTAGAACTTTTCAGCTTTTGGTATTTACACATAACAAATTTTTATTATTTACGCAAAAATAATTTAAACATCCTTGCATCGTACGGCAAATAAATATTTTCGAGTGGTAATCTTTTAATGTATGATTCTTGGTTTAGTAAATTCGATTTATAAGGTTTTTACTTACCTCTACTTCTAAATAACTCAAAGACTTCATAAACCACTTTGTTACAATTAAGCCTGGGGACCTTCTTGGCGATTGTAGCAAATAGTTCGAAATTTTTTTACTTTTCTTCATATCATGACTGTATTACCCATATTTTTATTTTTCATTCTTGTTTTCAAAACTCATGATGAAGATTACTTCACGATTTCACAAATCAAGATAAAAAGGTAACAGGCCCTTTCGGGGACTAAAAGCCTTGAGCAATAATATGACTATGACTACAGTTAAACCTATTATCCTTGTATATATTTTAGTTCACTACTATATTAACACGTTGAGCGCCGCGTCAGCCATCGGTGGCTGACACTGGACTTTCCATTTAGGCCGCATCAACCACCAGTGGCTGACACTGAAATTACATTTAGGCCGCTTCGACCACCGGTGGCTGACACTGAAATTACATTTGGGCTGCTTCAACCACCGGTGGCTGACACTGAAATTACATTTAGGCTTCGTCTGCCACCGATTGCTAACATTGACATTTCACATAGGCCACGAAAAACAGCTGGCTGACAGCGTATAACATGATATAGAACTATAAAATTTACACTCTTTTATGGAATTGTAGAGAACTTAATCAAAATTTACTTAATTATTGTGATTCTTGGTTTATTAAATTCAATTTATTAGATTTTTATCCACCACTATTTTTAAACAATTCGTAGGCATATATAATTCACCACTTTATTCAGATATTTCATGCTAAACATTTTATAAACTAGCAAAATCTGTCTATATTTGCAAATTTAGTTTGTAGTTATTTACCGTGTGGCCAGACGAGCAGGCCATGTAAAATTAGCGTGGCATTCAACGTGTTAATCAGGACAGTTCCTGAGGAGCACTCTGCGAAAGCTGCTGACAACCGCGGGGGAACCAGGTCCCCAGGACATAGGGACATTCCTAATAATCCCCTCCTCATTTTTAATTTTGCTTTCGCCATTTTCAGATCTCTCTCCAATCAGATGAATGCGCAAAAACCCTTAACCCTTTCGCGCCGACTGTCACAAATACGTGACAGCAAAAAACCGTATCAATCAGGGTAAGAAAATAAAACTGGTAATCAAAGTATTTCTTTAGCAGTTTATTTGTAGGCGGAGTTATAATTTTTTGATTCATTTAATTCACCATTACTTTGTTCAAAATAAAACTATTTAGTTATACTTTGAATTAACATTGATTATATATATGATTAAACTAACAATAATTAAAATAAAAGCAAAGTAAGTCTGTCAAATTAGTAACGACTACATTTAAGTTACCGTTTTTTATTTAATTGCAACTTGATTCTGATTTTGTACGAATGCTTTTCTGAATCACCCGTCCCCAAGGGGTTAATAGGCCTGGTTCATAGATTTAAATTGTGTGCAGGTATAGGTACAAAGTCTTGTTGAGCCCTTTAAAAAGTTAACAAAATTAATCGAAAATCTGCAAATTTAAGTTTGTAGTTCTCTGCCATTTTTTGAAATATTTTGTCGAATCCTCAGCAGTTGGTAATTTTGTAAATATATATTACCATTATTTTTATATAAATATAATTCATAAATACATACTATACTTTTATATGCTATAAATTAATGAGAAAGAACCTTAAACAGCCTCAGGGTCCCAGAAAAATTTTAAAGATAATGTTTGGAATTAATACGACAAAGTTATTGACACTGTATTGAAATGTTCGTATAAAGTAGACACATTATTGTTTCGTTCACTGTAAAAGTAAATACATTAACAGTAGCAGCAAATTGTTTAGTTAATAAAAATTTGAATATGGAAATGCAGCAAGGAAACTGAATACAAAGTATGGAGCACATTGTCTAAATCAGAATAAAGATAACATTTGTAACATATTTTTTAAAATGAGCTATAAAAATAATAAATTTAAACTATTCTTAGATCTTATTGTTTTTTTATTGCTTTCAATGCTTTTTGAACATTTTTTTACTAAGTTGCTTTGCTTTTGTGAAAAAAATACACGAAGAAAACTCATCAGTTTTACTGCAGCATTTTGAAACGACATAAAAAAATATGTCCCCTCTAACTATGACATAATCTTCAGACTTTTCAGATGTCAAAAAAGTTTCAATTGATTTTGGCAGGAAAAGAAAGTAAAAAAAAGTCTATTGTGTAACTGGATGGATTCCAAAAAGTATTAAAGAGCAAAATGGAATTTGGATGCCTTTTTAACAGATAAAGTAAGGTTTTCATATTTTGAACAATGAGTGATAAGAATATTTCTAATATTCATAAAAATGAGGTTCTTTAAAAATAAATGGAAAAAAGAATGAATTCGTAAATTATTCAAAAAGAAACTTTTAATTTCTTATATTTGTGCCAAGCGTCCTTTTAAAGGGACGGTCCTCTTTTTCAAAAATAAAATAAATTGATAGCACAATAGTAATTTAAGATTTTTAATAATCATAAAAATGAAGTTCTTTAAAAATGAATGGAAAAAATAATAAATTAATAAATAATTCTAAATTTTAATTTTTTTCTCCATTTATGCCCAGCGTCCTATTAAAGGGACGGTCTCTTTCAAAAATAGAATAAATTGATAGCACACGTGTTTCACTATTATGACTTATTTTGCAGGAAAAAAAATTTGAGAATTAATTGGTAGTTACAAAATAATTCTCATATTTCATATATTTAATATCCTGTTACAGTATTTTTTAAAGTAAAGTGGTAGACAATATAGGGAATATACATATGTATAAATAAACATGTACAACCACTTTTTCAAATATAGACCACATTTTTTAGCCAGGAAATCATGTGTTTAAAGTATGCTACTTAGAGCTTATCCAAAAGTCGTTTTCATTGATTTGAAAAGGCATGAAGAGTTTCTGGTAACAAAAATTATTCTATTATAAAAAGGAGAGACTAAGAGTCATTTAAAGTCACGAATTTACTTCTTTATTTCTTACCATTTGTGTAAATTCTTAACACTTAACATTTTTTAAACAGTTAACAATGATCAAGTGATACACATCTAATTACACTGGTATCCAGATTTAAGGTCACAAATATGAATCTGAGAAAACCGATGATGCAACTGTAAAAAACTGTGTTGAAAATAACTTCAGAGATATATTGGGATGGATAATGGGAGAAAGAATATAGCATCATTACAATAAAGAAACGTATTTTTATTTGGACAGCATTATTTTTATTTTAATTCGATTTTTTAAAAATAATGACAATTATCTCTATCACAGAAATAATACTTTCTGAAACAAAAGAAATTCCGTAGTAGTTGGAGAATGTGAAAACTTTAAAGAAGTTTGCATGTATAAGTGTCCATGCATATTATAAAAGCTATTCACATCATTCTAAAAAATCATTGTAGGTAATATGGTGTACGTTTTCCTCTCACTGAATAATTTTTTTTTCAAATAGAGTGAATTCTCTGAATAAAGGGAATTGTTTTGAGCTCAGTGAAAACATTTTCTTTGTTTTTTATTTGGAGGGGGGAGTTGTTTAAAACATAGCATCATCGTCTTGTTTATTTGAATTAAGGAGACAACCGCCAGAAAGAATAAGCACTTTTTTCCCAAGAAAAAGCAAAGAGAAGCTGAATCCAGTTTTTTGTTTAAATAAAGCAACTTAGGCAAAAAAAAAGTTCCTTCTATTTCTGGATGTCTATTCAGTTCGTAGAAAAGGGTTGCTTTTTTATTTCATACATCTTTCTGCGAGATATTTTTTCTCTTATTATTATTCTTGCGCCGATTCTTTATTATTCTTCACCTCAAACATTACATTACACACAGAAAAAAGCAGTAAAAGCAGATGAGAGCTATTTCTGTTCTACCAAACCTTACAAGTAATCTCGTAAAAGAACAGAAACCAAATGAACGGCTACGAGTATTTATCTAATTCTTGACGTAAAACAAATCGTGAAATTCCCAATGGGTGAAACAGATTTATTCAGTTAGTGTTATCTTATGTAGCTTAATCTGATGCATTTCACAGTTACAACTATACTTAATCTCCCTTATTTTTACATGCACATGGTGCCCAAAAGTTAAGCATACTTTTACATATATGTCCAGTGAAGAGATATGCTAAACTTTCGGACACCAGTGTAGCTATCAACATTTTTGTGTTTTAATCCATTATGGATTAATGTTCCAAAGCACAATAATGTAAAAGTAGTGGTCAGAGTATCCTATTAAAATTAAAATAGCGGTATGAAAGTTACACGACATTTTTCATTCATTTTTGGATGAAGCCTGTTTTAACTACCACGTTACGTTTACAATGTAAGTAATAAAATTATTACTTACCAGTATATAATAAAATTATTACTTCCAGTATATTCCGTTGCTTTGTTTTGGTTGCTGTTACTGCAGAAAACCCAGCTTCGCAGAGATAAGTAGTCGGAAATGGCAATAGGGATTTAAGTGCTGTGGTGGCAATCTCGGGGTATTCTGCCATGTCTTTAATCCAGAACACCGGCAGAGTTGTTGTCTCGAACGTAGTTTTAAGGCTGCCGTCGTCATTTGCAATCTCCAGCAGTTGATCTTCTTGCACACACATGCTAGATTCGCCCGATTTGTTGACAAATGGGTTGCACATCCATTCCTTACTAGATATTTTTAATTTGGGGTATAAACCTAGGAATTTAAATTCAGTTTCAATGAAATGGACGGCCCGGTACCATTTGTACCACGGACCGGTACCGGTCCGTGGACCGGGGGTTGGGGAACACTGACTTAGGGCAATAAAAATGAGGGTAATAATTGGCAAATTAAAGTTATAGCAAGTAACAGCTTACCCTCCAATAACTGCAGATTTAGACATAGTTTTCGTAGTGGTAGTAAAATTTATGCATAAATTTCATATGCATAAATACAGAGATAATTAAAAATAGATACAGATAGAACAGAGATAGTTACCAAAATAATTTAAAAAAAGTGGTAAATAACTACAAAGTAAATTTTGCAAACATTTGATTATTTTTGCTTGCTTTTTAAGAGTTATAGCATGACAGAAATATCGAAAGTGGTGGATTGAATGAGCCTACGAATTATTTAGAAATAGTGGTGGATAAAAATCTACTAAATTCAATTTATTAATTCAAGAATCACAATTGATAAACTACCACTTTAAAATATATATTTGTTGTCCGGAGCAAGTTAGCATCTCTGTAAATGTTTTAGTAAAATAGAATTAAAAGTATTTTGTTCACAGCAACAGATAATTAAATATTAATAATTTATATGGATACATACCCTCCAACTTATGAGGATTTTGAAAATAATTCTTTCTAGTGGTAGCGAACCAAAGTAGAAATTTTTAAAGCAAATGGATCTCTCATAAAACTTTTATCAGAACTTAAGAATCTAGCCATATGGCCTGCACTTTTATAAGTAATAGTGAACAAGTTACGCTAAAATTAATTTTTTTTAAATATTAAGACATTAATTTTGCTACCGTCTGAAAAGAAGATTTCTGAAACTACGGAAATTCCGTAGCAGTTGGAGGGTATGTGGATATACGACACGCAAAGTTGCTCAGGGAGTTCGATAGAAATTTCGTATTATTCTATCAGTTAAAAATTTTCTGCTTCAGTTTATTACCACTGGCACGAATATTTTGCTCTTATCTCTAAAATGTTGGACAATATGGTAAAGTTTGCTGGAAACCTGCCAACTTTTGAGTAAATTAGGTTATGATTTTCCCAAGTGGTTTTGAAACAACAGTTGAAAGATAGATAAATAAAAGTTGCCAGAAACAATATTTTTCCATTTTCCCAGATCTTAGACATTGCATCCAATGATTTTTGCATTTTTAAATGTTTGATTTATTTGTATATAGTAAAGTTAAAAATCATTATAAATTTAGTGAAGAAGAAATTAAATAGGAAAAGTCTACATTTCTACCACCTTGAAAAATTGTTTTTTTAATTGAATTCAATTTAGATAGAATATTGAGTGAATGGCACAATTCAGAATTAAACATAAATCGACTTAAATAGCGATGTGAAACAGGCGACTAAAAATGTAATATGAGGCAGAAACTCAATTAATTTATATATTTTTCTTCCGTTAATCGTGACTGCCACTATGAGTTACATTTCAAATCATTCATACTTAAGACAAAATCATTCTTTGCACACTCGTTGCATCTTCTTTTAATACTAACATAGTAGTAGTAGTAGTAATATGCACCCTCTTTTAATAAAAAAAATAACACTGCTATAAAAAGTTATAATTTTATTTTATTTTAATAGAATTTTGAATTTATTAATCATCAGTTTTTGCCTTTTTAGGCACCGGTGGCAATCAATTAGGTTTTGTACGTTGGAAAAAGTATAAATAATTGATTTCTTCAATCTTATATATATATATGGGTGAAATAATAAAATTCTTGGTTTCATACTGTCACTTTATTAAATTCTACCTCTATAAATTTAATTAATTAAAATTTCTATAAATTTAATTAATTTAACTATTAAATGCGAATGCCGACGCTCCGCTCATCCTTAGTAAAAAAATGAATGTATGCCTTATCTTTCTTTCATTTCAAATAAAGATCATAAGACTTTTTAAATCTATTTGTGCTTAGCCTCCTTTGGAAAGAGCGCGCGCACTTTTTTATTAGCCATAAAGGAATCGAAAATGATATCAATTTCTTATGGTTAATTTTTTCTTTGCAGATGAAACATTTTGTCTATCATCATATGCTAAAAATATGAATTTTCATCCGTGTATCTGATTCACAAAGTGTTTTCTTTAGGAAACATAACGGGAAAAAATCGACTCATGGATGATGCCCCCTGTTACTTCGTTACTTGACGAACAGAAACCATTTGACGTAGCCAAACAGGTCTTCTGAATAGTTATGTAGGCAGTAACCTTCTTAACAGCTAGATATCTCAAAAGCTTTTGACAAGGTCTGGCAACAGGATCGCTCTTCAAGCTCATGCGACTAAATATTCTATCTGGGATCATCAAAATTATTCAGGAATTCTAATACTAGAACAATGTTAATTTTAAAAACATGAAGTCAATAGTTAGAAAAAATAATAGCAGGCTTACTCCTAGCAAGTGTCGCGTCAATTCTTCGCTCTGACAATTCGTTTTGGGCATAAATCGTCGCAGACACAACTCATCACAACGGCAATTCATCATGGGCCCAATTCCTCACAAACACAATTCGTCGGAGGCTCATTTCGTTGCGAATACAATTCGTTGTTTGCTCAACTGGTCGCACGCACAATTCGCCGCAAGCACAATTCGTCACTGATACAATTCATCGTGGGCACAATTCCTCACAAACACAATTCGTCGGAGGCCCATTTCGTTGCGAATACAATTCGTTGTTTGCCCAACTGGTCGCAGCCACAATTCGCCGCAAGTACAATTCGTCACTGATACAATTCATCATGCACACAATTCCTCACAAACACAATTCGTCGAAGGCCCATTTCGTCGAGAACACAATTCGTTGTTTGCCCAACTGGTCACAGGCACAATTCGCCCCAAGCACAATTCGTCACTGATACGATTCATTGTGGGCACAACTCCTCACAAACACAATTCGTCGGAGGCCCATTTCGTTGCGAATACAATTCGTTGTTTGCCTAACTTGTCGCAGGCACAATTCGCCGCAAGCACAATTCGTCACTGATACAATTCATCGTGGGCACAATTCCTCACAAACACAATTCGTCAGAGGCCCATTTCGTCGCGAACACAATTCGTTGTGCGCCCAACTAGTTGCACGCACAATTCGCCGCAAGCACAATTCGTCATTGATGCAATTCATCGTAGGGACCATTCTTCGTGAGTTCATTTTCTACTGGTTTCATCGAAATACATTTATTTACGAATGCAAAGTCTTGCATTGACTACGAAAACTAGTTAAATATTTAACTCATGGTCGTTCTAATGCTGCAAAAGCACCTGATAGGGAAAAAAATTGTGATTTACTTATTGTTACTTACAAAAAAGCGCAATGCTTGTTGAATAAGACACTGAAATAAGCTTATTTTCAAATCTTTCTTAAATGCAAAAAAAAAAAAATCTTTAAGACTCTCGCGACGAATTGTATTTCTATTTATATTATTACATAGTTCGTTATTAGTCTTCTATTACGATAAAAAAATTATTTAACAGAAATACATTTCTTTGTGTAGATATAAGTATATTGTTCATATATTGTTGTATATCAGTATATTGTATAAGTATGTTGTTCAAAAAAGGTTAAAATGAAAGGCAGTTTAAACTAAAGATAAATCTAAAAAGTTCATGATTCAAATATTACGTAGACGCGTTTTCGACAATTTTGAAAGACCTTCTCAGCAATGTAAGAGAATTATAAACCTCTTCTTTTTTCTTACGTATTTACGAAATACTCAACACCCTTTCCTTGTTTTTTGATTTTTACTCTTGCAACCTAATTTTAGAAATAAATTTAAATAAAAAAAATAAAGTTGCATAAAACAAAATTTGCATTTTAATTTATTATGTAAAACTTTCGAGTTCTTTGCATAAAACTTTCATTTCATAAATATTTGCCTTATGATTTAAATCAGGAGTGCCTTTCGCTTGATAAGAGACCACCGCGATGTTAAAAGGGCGACTTAGCTCAGATCCCCCAGATAGATAACAGGGTTTCAATATCTCGCTCACGATGATTTGTAACCGCGAATAATTGTGCCTACAACGAATTGTGATCGTGGCGATTGGTTTCACGACTAATTATGCGAGATGAATTGACGAAAAAATCCAAGGAAGTATGTTTTGACCAATTCTCTTTATTATATTCACGTACGACAGGGGTGTCAAACTCAAAAGCTAACTTGGGTCAAATAAACAATGCTTAACTTTAGGTAGGCCGCAAAAAAAAATCAATGTATTAACATATTGTAATAAACATATATAAAGTTAAATTATTGTCTGATACTTGACATCTCTTCTCTGCTATTATCTCTCCGATGTCGGGAGAAATTTTATTGGCCGAGACTACTTTCAAAATTGATCCAACGTGAGCGTTATTAATACGGTTTCGGACATGAGATTTATTTCCATTCATAACAGAAAATAATTGCTCCCACTGATAAGTACTTCCAGACATGGAAATAATTTCATATGCGAATTTTCGAGTATTTTCAAACCTTTCCGGTAAATATTTGTAAAATTTAGGCACACCCACTTCAATGAATTTTGCCTTCAAATTTGAGTCGCACTGAATCTCAATCACTTCCATTTGCATATAACTGGGCACTGAGTCTATATTTAATGAGAAAATCGAATAAAACAAACAAAATTTGACTTCCAAAGAATTAAAATCTTTAAACCTTGTTTCAAATTCTGTTCTAAGTTTTTAAATTTTTTCTGCGTATTTTTGATACGATGCAGCATCCTTGGAAGGGCAGGTGCCGCAAGCAAATCAGAATGTTACATTTTCGCGTGTACAATTTAAAATGATCCGAATAGTTTACAAATAAAGTATATTATAATTTTATATGCTAGTTTCCTTTCTAATTCACATTTTTATTTTATTTTTACTTTGCGTTGGATATATTGACTGGGCCGCAAAAATGTTCATCTCGGGCCGCATGCGGCCCGCGGGCTGCGAGTTTGACACCCCTGACGTACGACTTTCCTGTGGACATTGCCTTTTAGGCATATGGCACTGGAAGAATCGAGAAGTTTAAATATCCCAGCGATTTCCATACAGAAACCATAAGAATAGCTACAAGAGCTAGAAAAACACAAACCTAGTGCTTGGATCAATGTTGACACTTAATCGAAACTTCAAATTATTCAACATGAAAAAATATCTTCTCAAAAATCAAATTGTTCCCTTCAGCGAAACAATCTATTTTATCAAAAGAGCAAATTATTTTGTTCTGGCTTTTAATAGAAAGTTCAACTGGAATGATCATGTCAAAACAGTCACCAACAAAGCACAAGCAGCTAATATATTACAAATTCTCCATTGGAACTTTAACATTAAACTCAGATGACTGCTTTACATCTCAATGGTTCGTCTCATTCGAAAGTATGCATTACTGGACAAGTACAATATCTCATCCCTACTTCCAGAGAAACTCGAAAGATGTCAGAATAAAATTATCTGAAAAATGACTTGAAGAGGATGGCTGACTCGAAATAAGGATTTATGTATCTCATTTCCTTCTAAGTAGCAATAAGCAGGACGCAAACCCTTAAGCAATATAATAAGCATTAACTAGCCAATAAGTAACCAATAAGTAATCACAAACCTATGTAGTTATATACTATCTCAACATTGACTATTTACACCGGCATATTGAAATTTTTTTTATAAAGCCTTAAATTGTTATGTCGCAAAATGTATTAAAACCTTTACATTCGAAAGCTCTTATTTAATTTCTGCTCACTTAAGACCAGCTGTTAAACAACGCCGTAAACTCAGGTGAACTGAAAAATTTGATTTAAAATTTTGTTTCAGGTTTTTCATTTTATTTCACTTTTTATGTCTAAATTAGTTGACATTTTCCTAAGTTGATACTGAATTTGATGAGTGAGTTGATTTGCCTTTGATTAAGAATTCAAAACTTCGTTTAGCTATTTATTTTGCTTTTGATTTAGCAATTAAAGTTCTACATTAAATTGTATTTTAGATATTTTTTATTGAATTTAATTAAATTTATAAAAATTGGAATACATTAATGTGATTTATTTTTACGAACCGAGCAAATAACAAATTGTGTTTCAATTATAGAGGGAGGATGAGCAGCAATGAGCAGTTTCGTTTACGCAATAAATTATCATACGTTCCATTTTTACGGTCGATAAGATTCCTTTGACTATAAAGAATTTTAAGTTTTCATAAAACAGCTATCTACAGTCTCTCTCTTTATCCAAGTGCTAGAATGAAAACAACGAACAAGATATTGATTTGTGAACTGCATCGTATGATATAAAACCCAAATCATAATGAGCAAGTAAATAACGGTTATTATAGCTTTTCTCTGAATATAAGATACGTCAATAAAATTGATTGACGATGCTATCATTTAGTTAATTCACGACATGAATTGCGAGAACCATGCAGACGTCTTTCTGTCCTTTAGAAGTTATGGCATCATATTGGAAACCATTAAATAACTCTATTTGTGTGAAAAAGATTTATTATCTCCAGAACTAACAGCATAAACGGTGTGTCTAAATGTTAGATGTTATAATAGAAAAATATGCAACCGACGTACCAAAGAAAGTTTATACGTTCTCTTTTCATTAAACGATAAGTATTGTCAATTTTGTTATATGCTTATTCGACTAACATTTCAAGTATAATGAATTTAATAAATATTAAGCTACATTGCCAGTACTTTAAATCAAAATTGTTGGATTACTATGTCTGATCCATGCACTGTTTCAATTATTGAATTGTCATGGTATATTAAAGAGTTTAAGATTTATGCATTAAAAAAAAGAATGATATAACCACTTATTTCATTAACTAGTTATTGTATAAAATAACGGATTTCATGCTTAAATGGTAACATGTAAAAATCTTCTCTGTATGCTGAAGCACATTTTAAAATATTTAGCAAAAAATGGAGCAGTTGGCATCCTGGGTACATGCAATAAAAAACTCAAAGAACAAAAGTAATAGTTTAATTAAAAGCTGCAGCTTTTCTTCGATTAAATATATATATATATGTGACATAATAAATAAATACAAAAAGGAAAAATGTTTTAAATCATTCTTGAAAAATTTCCCGTTGAAGTAAATTCATTTGAATATATATATATATATATATATATATATATATATAAATAATAGATTGATAGATAGACGATTTAGTGTTTAATCATTTTAAAATTCAAATATTGAAATTGGCGTATTGTGATGTGTCTTCAGTAGCTGCAAGGGAGTTCAAAGAATGAAAATTATTTAACAGACATTTTTTAAAGCGAAATTGATGCAACAATTAACTCCCTTTTTAAAAGACATGACAGGCAGTTTTTTAATTTATCGCCAGCTTCCCTCCGTGTTCTAAGAAGTAAATAAACTAGGAAAACGGAAGAGTTCGGCGAATGTGGTTATTGCTCCTTAACAATCATGGAGCGGAAAGCTGAAAAGCATTTTTTCCTTTCGGTAAAGAAATAAAAACGTCGTCAAAACTCAAGTTTAGAATTAATGAGAATTTTGCTTTTGTTCTTTTTTTCCAGAAAATAAAGTTATTTTTAGCGCTTCATGAAAGTAAATTAATGTTACAGAGTGATGCATGCATTATTTTGAAAAGAAAGGTGTAAACTATAATTAAGGTTTTGTAGGTTTGAATTCGTAAATAAATACTTCATCTATATAAAATGATTTTTGAGATAAATCTTATAACCAGGTTATATTATTTGTTTCCCACTACTTTATTTCTAAAACGAACTCATTTTAAATGTATAAACCCTTGTTCCTAATTTATTTATTGCCAATTCGGAAAAACGTCCTAAAAGTGTATATATTGCAGAGATGCCAAATGCTCCGGACACACCAAAATAATTAAAAAAACGGTAGATAATTACAAAGCAAATTTTGCAAATATATGACTATTATTGCTTGCTCTTGAAAAGGTGCAGCATGACATTAGTACAATAAAGTGGTGAATGATATAAACCTACGAATTATTAAGAAATAGTGGTGGATAAAAACCCACTAAACAGAATTTATTAAATCAAGAATTACAATTGATAAACTACCACTTTATTATATATATTTGCTGTCCGGAGCAAGTTGGCATCTCTGATATTGTTATATTATCAAAGTTATAAAGTGCTGTATAAATATAATGAAAATACTTTATATTAACTCTATGTTGGCAATCTTTCTTTAACACGTTCACGCCGGGAAAAGGGAAAATACTGGTAGAAGAACTATTTCAATATTAGATAATATTCGGGAGGAGTTAATCTATTCTCAACAACAACAACAACTTGCTGTTAGGAATTTCATCACGGCGAAGAAGCAATTCAATATCAAAATTTTATCCGTTAAAAACAATTGGTAGTTTTGGATTTTTACTATTCCCGGAAAAAAACTAAAAAATGAAATTTATTGTTACCAGTTTTTACTCCGGTGAGCTACCAAGATGAGACAATCTAGCGTGACCCACCGTTGGGTCACCCCGGCGTGAAAATGTTAAACAGCAAATATTTTGGGAGATTTTATAAGGCAAAACTGTTGGTATAATTTTAAAGATCACACTTTGAAACTTTTACTTTTCTTTTCGTTTACTTTTCTTTTTAATCGTGCAAAATTTGAGTCGACCAAATTGAGCGTAGAAAGTCAAAAGCTTATTTCTTTTTTCAATATAACTATAATGAAAAAAACCATACTAAATAAATATTGCAATGCTATAAGAATCATTTCAAAATTTTAGGTATTAAAGCAATAAAAACAAAAGGGATAAAAAGAAAAGTGAGAAAAACGAATAAAATTAAGAAAATTAATAAGTTTTATTTACCACGCTTAAGCGGCAAGTGTATAAAATTCATAAAATAAGTTAAAAATGTAGAGAAGACATGGAAAATAATAAAGATTAATGAAAAGAGAACAAAAATGAATTCTTAAAGTTAAATATTTTTAAAAATATTCAAAATGTTTCATTTATCTAAAAAAATATTAAAAAGCCGGAAAATATTAAAAAATATGATCTTTTCATCAGCTTACACGATTACACCCGCAAAAGGAGTGCTTTCTAATATTGCATCAATATAGTCAAAGCTAAATATACCAATACAATAGTGTGAGGAGCACTAAAAAAATGAAATGAAAATGGAGCACATTAAGTAAAACATATATACGAAATAAAGCATAGCAAGCAAAATCACAAAATGAAATTTAATGAAAATAGAGAACAAAACATAAAACGAAATTTATAAGGCGAGTAGCGAATTTATAAGAACTTACACGTAAAGGAATCTTTCAAGAATGATTTAAAATATTTTCGTTATAAGATTGTTTGATTACAAAATATGAAAATAGAAGAGTAAATTGAGGGATCTTTTATGGTATTTTCGTACTGCAGTACATAAGCGCGATTGATTTGTTAGTTACCTTTTCCCAAAAATGGATGTCCGCAAGGTAATAATATTAAACTGAATAATTTAAATTTTATAATTAATAAGTTTGATATTTAAGTATACATGTTTAATGATTTTAGAATATATATATATATATATATATATATATATATATATATATATATATATAGGCGATATTTCAAAATAAGGAATAATTATCCTACAATAAAAATTACTCTTTATTATGCGTGAAATCGCTGGTTTAAAATTAATTTTATAAATACAATTTGTAGCCTTTGAAAGAGCGGAATTGAAAAAAAAAATGAGTATTGATGAGTAATGTACAGGTTAATCATCGATTATCCTTACTTTAAAATTTAGTATTAAAATTATAAGCAATTAGCAAAAACTGAATCAGTGTGCTAACCTGAATTATCAGGTGACCAAGAAGATAGATTAAAAATGTAAATTTTGGAAGAAAAAATATCTTGGACAAGTAACCGCGTGCAAAAGCAACAGGGGGAAATTAGTAAGTTTAGAGAAAGAAGCTTCCAAAACATATAAATGGAGTACTAATCACTCAAACGCAGCAGAAATATCTAAATAAACACACAAGAAAAAGAATAAAATTACACAGAAAAATTTTTTAATGGTAAAACTTGAAGATTCTCTTCAGGACGCATTCCTTTACGATGGTAAATGCGATATTTCAAAATAAAGAATAATTATCCTAAAATAAAAATTACTCTTCATAATGCGTCAAATCGCAGCAGATGTAACAATATAGATAGATATAAATAATACTCTCAGTGTTTAGAACTCCACCTAAACTGTCAATTAAAAAAACTAAACTATTTTAACCCAATTTGCATGCGTGAATAAATTGTTATGAATCCCATCACGTGTAGATCTCCCCACGTAGGGAATGTGTTCTTTTCTCTCTAACAAAGTATGGTTCCTTAATTTCTGTATTTTTAACATTTTTCAAAAATAAGGTGTTTGTGTCCAGTACAATGTATTTTAGTATAAATGTCCCGTTGGATTACGATTTTTAATTAAAGGTGGTAGCTCTGAAGGAAAATACAAAAATCTCTACCTGGTTTATGTATAAATGCATAGTTATTTATTTTTATAAAGACAGTTTACTTTTTTTTCTTTTAAAAAAATAATATTTACTCATTTTCAGATTAAGTATTCTGTAAATTAAGGTTATTTAGTATTTTGTAAATAAATACTTAATATATCTCATTAATAATTACTCAGTGAAATGTGAGAAACGAGTTTTTCGAGGAGTAACACTGTATTCCCATATTAGTTTCGTTCATCTGCACTTTAAAAGTAATTCTAATTCCAAAATAACTTATGAGGTTCTTACATAAATTATTAAAAATAAGGAAAAGAAAATTATTGTCATTTAAAAAATAAAGTTAAAAAATCACTGAACAATTACTATTCTTACTTAGTAGTAATTTAGACGGTAATTAATCAGTCATAAACACGCGTTAAATCGAAAGATTGACTAATATTTTTTTTTTTTGATTTATAAATACAATTTTAAAAAATAAAGATATAAATTTATTTAATTTATATGAATAAAAATATTCGAATCCCCATAAAAATTAAATTTGCGTTATGCTTTCTTCCTAAAACGTATAAACACGACTATCTTTATAAAACCAACAGTTAAATATCGAATCAAAGCATACGATTTTCTTGATGATGAAAATCAATGCTTAACATTTCTGACAGCATTAGACACGTGGTTACTGTTAAGACTGTCTTTGCGTGTTCTTTGCTTCTTCTTTAAAACCAACATGGAAGGAGAATTCGACACGATATGATTCACGGGAACTGTAATTACCTTGGTTATGTGCTATAAAAGACGGTTTAATCGTAGAAAATGGTAGTTGGAAGAATATTTTATGTTTCGCGAATCTGAAAGCTCCTCAGCTATTCCACGGACATATTTATATCGATTTTTGATGGATGCCGAAATATTCTGGTTTAAATATGATCGTAAAAAGGTATTTTTTAATGCATATTTTAAGGTAGTATCTATATTTTTGATGCCCCGTTGTAGAATAGAAATGTACTTTTTTATTTCCTGAGTGATTTATTACATATATTTTGGATCATGGAATTTTCAGTCGTAGCAAATAATTTTTTTTTTCTTTATTTACAGTATTTATAAATAAAAACGCATTTATTGAACTGAAACTATATTTTATCCATTCCGATATGGAAGCAGCGTTACAAAAAACAATTTAACTGAAAAATATACTATATATATATGTTTTTTTCGTTTTCCGCTCAATTACAAAAGCGTCATTTTTTTAGTCCTTTAATCTTAGCTGAAACGGTAATTTACGTTTCTTTACCCATCTGTGCCCTGTGTACTTTTAAAAGAACGATTTTATTTTCAAAAGAAGAATAAATTGGTTGCACAAGAAATACGTTATTATGACTTATTTGCAGAAAAAAATATTCTTCTTACCTTAATAAACTATTAACGTAAATATCTAAATTTAATGTTTCAAATTTAATTTTTCAAATAAATAAATAAACATATAAATCTACCATAACATGATATTAATGTGCTATTTTTATTTAATTTTAAAACTAAAAAGCTAAGTTATGTAATGTTTTTTAATTAGGTAATGGACTTTCGGAATTAGGTTGTGGTTGAGTTGTGTTTGGTCACGTAAACCATGGAATAAGGTAAAGACAGAAATAAACACTTAGTACTAATATGTGTAGTTCATACAAAAACCACTTTGTGTGTGAAGTATTAAACTATTAATGTCCAGCAACAAAAAGCAGTCTTCATAGGAATAACAAGAAAGATTAAAATTTGCAATTTTTTATATAATATATAGTTTTTAAACCACTGTTGCAAACAAATGCAACGTAAGTTTGTATTTAAATATGAACAATTTGAAATGTAAGTCACAGTGGTAGTTACCATTGAATAATTTAAGAATAAATAAATTGAGTTTCTACCATTTTTTTAACAATATCAATCGCCTGTGGCATCCCTGATATAATTACATAAAAAAAAAGTCTAAGTGTTATCAGAAGCTTGCATGTAGAAAAAAAAGGTCCTTATTTAAAATACTCCTTATTTAAAATTGTCAACGATGATTTGACTATAATGTGCATAAATGCACAAATATATAAATATATTGCTTTCTAAGTGCAGAGTTGTCAACTGCTCTGGACGCGCCAAAATAATTAAAAAAAACGGTAGATAAATAATAAATAAATTTTGGAAATATAAAGTGGTGAATTATATAAGCCTACGAATTATTTATAAATAGTGGTGGATAAAAATCTACTAAATTGAATTTATTAAACCAAGAATCACAATTGATAAACTACCGCTTTAAAATACATAATTGCTGTCCGGAGCAAGTTGGCATCTATGCTGAAGTATTTGCCTAAATCAGTGTTTCCCAAAGCGTGGTACGCGAGCCCCCAGGGGTACGGAAACAGTTCAGCGGGGGTACGCTTTCGTATGTGAAATATCTTGCAAAATATGAAAATTTCAAAAAATTTAATTTTGAAACAAAACTAGCCATGAAAATTTACGATTACGTATTTTTCTATTGGCTATTTTTTGCAGAGTTAACAGTTAATAATTAGTGGTGTCAACAGTCAGTTGTGATTTTTAACTTTTGTGCAATTTTTTTATAGCAAAAAATACGTTCATTTTTTTATTAGGGGTACACAGCACTACGAAAAATTTAGAAAGGGTACACAAAAGTCATAAGTTTGGGAAACACTGGTCTACATTAACATTTCCTATAGTAATTTTACACTGAGAAAAAAATTTTGGGCGAGTATAAAAATTGGCTGATATGCATCCTATAAAAGGAAACCACCATCTAGAATTAACGTGAATTTATTAATACTATTGAATTTCTTAAAGGACCGAGGGAATGCTAATAATATACTAATAACTACTGAGTCCCGTTTAGTCAAGTTCATTAACTTTGATAAAGGATTAACAATAGAGATAACCAATAAATGTATAATTATATTAAGATTTTGCCATGACTACTGTTCCCTTTAAAATATGACTTAAATATTTATTCTTTGCCTTAATCAATTAACAATAACTAAATTCTTCATCAAAAAATGCATTGTACTTTACCAAAGTATGTATCATTTTAATCAATGCTGTGCAAATAAATTTAATTATTACTATTCTACATATAATATTATAATTAAATTGCCAAGAATTAACACATTAATATTTTTTTTTCTGAAACTGCGAAAAGAAAAAATTAAACTTTTGTGAATGCGTCTATCATAAATGAACAGACGCCTTGCAATTAGTAGTGAAATTTAATGAAATATTGTATTTACAATGAAAAAAACAATTTTAAGTTTTAAAGTTTGTGTTTAATCACAATTTTTTTTTCCATATAAATGCATAAACACCAAGCCATACGTTAGGGCAGTACCATACCATACAACATAATACAAATTGATTGTGAATATAATGTGTTAAGCAATTTTTTTCTTAAATTGATGCACTATCAATAAACAACACAAAAATTTACGACGCTGCTAATTGGCAGCATTAAAAATTACGACAGCATAATTATCAGATAAGCTTTATGAACTTCGGAATTATGCATACGCTGTGGTCAAAATTATTTAAAATTCAGTATTTCTAACCAAACGTTAAATGTTAACGCATTTATTCATCTAATAATATTTAAGAAAAATATCCCATTTAAAGTTCGAGACGTTGGTAAGTATGTACAAATATTAACTTTTTCTAAATACAATAAAATATTTAAGCAATTATCTTCGCACGTGTAGGATTTTTATTGTTTTTATTTTTAAATGTTCGAAAAAAGAAACGAGGAAAGTTTCCACATTTATGTAGTCTTTGTTTATTGAAACGCCGAGAATTCCAAACTTTGGCTTAATGACAAACTTAAAATAGATAGAGAACAAAAAGACGAAAAAGTTAAGGTGTTAGATTGTGGAGTACAAAGCAAATTAGAAAAGGTCCATGAAAAAGTTACAAATAAAACGAATGCAATAATAAAAATCCGTGTGAATTGGACAAAAACGGTTACATAGGTGCCAATTTGTATATTGTATTTGCCAATTTATATTGAGATATTTTTTTCTTAAAGGTAGTAATATTTATATTTTAGTTAAAGATCTTAATTTCAAAAATTAAATTGTTTCGCCTGCCACGACAAAACAATAATATATATATATATATATATATATATATATATATATATATATATATATATATATATATATATATATATATATATATATATATATATATATATATATATATATATATATATATATATATATATATATATATATAAGATTGATTATCTATGTCAACAATTCCACAAATGCTAATAAAATAACATAAGTTTAACTACAGAGTTGCCAACCTGCTCCTGACCGCAAATATATATTTTTAAGTGGTAGTTTATCAATTGTGTTTCTTGGTTTAATAAATTAAATTTAGTAGATTTTTATCCACCACTATTTCTAAATAATTCGAAGGCTTGTATAATTCACCACCTTATGCTAATTGTACTTTTAAAAAGCAAGCAAAAATAGTAAAATATTTGCAAAATTTACTTTATAGTTATTTACCGTTCTTTTTAATTATTTCGGCCTGTCAGGAGCAGTTGGCATCTCTGCATTTAAAAGCAAGCAATTATAGTCAAATATTTGCAAAATTTACTTTGTAGTTAGTTACCGTTTTTTTTAAATTATTTTGGCGTGTCCGGACATCACCTCCTACATCAAGTAGCCTCCACACGGTCTTTTACAAGTAGACCGCGCAGACTGTTTAAAAAGTGAACCAGTTGTTCGCATGAACCCAAAACCTTTTATAAAAGTAATTGAGAGAAATTTATCTTATATATTTGAGAATTGAATCCGTAGTGGTTGACAAGTGAATAAGAAAAACCAATAATATTCATAAATGAAATAAATTTTTAGTCATATATTTGCTACCACTTCCTTATTTTAACTATATTCTGTATTAAATGACTATCTCCGTTAAATAGATATCCTTCACAGTGGTCAAATCGGACTACCTATAAAAAACCGTGTGGAGGCTTTCAGTTATAGGAGGCGTTGGCCCGGAGCAGTTGGCATCTCTGTAACTACTATGCTCAAAAATAAGAATAAATGATTTACATCTATTGAGTTAATGTTTTCAAAGCAAATTCAGAGTCGGTTTTGATATCTGCCGGATGGCAAATAGCACCCTAGAATATGCCACTAAAAAATCTTGATAAAAAAGAAAAAGGGAACAAAAACACCCCGTTAAAAATAAAATAAATAATTCTAACTCAAATGGAAGAAATTTCTTTTAAACAAGAAATATAAAATATTTAAATAATTTATAATTTTAAATTATTCAAATAAAAATTATTAAAACACAGACTATTTAACCCATTCCTAAATGGTTAAACTAAAAACCAACAAATGAAAAAGAAGATAAATTGAGTGAATTTTTTCTGAAAATAAAATAATCGTAGTTTCATTCAATGTTTTACGTAAAGAAATAGAGTAATATTTTATTTTATAATTATGTGAAAACCAATTATACTATCAAAATCAAATTTTATAAATGCAATATTAACAAATCACGTTCTAGTTATAATCTTAGCTTCAAATCACATTTTATTTTCACCATAGCAATACTAATTTTAATGATCAAATGCTATTATGTATGAACATTAAAAAAACTCTTATATTATGAGTCAAAATTGTGACAAATTTATGAGTCAAATTTTTTAACTGTAACAGGAAAAAAAGAAAGTTAATATTTTTTTTATGAAAGTATATAAATTAAATAGGTTTTTATGAGTTGAATCACGGGTTAAAATAATTTTCAATAAAAAAAAAAGAAAACTATTTTCAGTAAATTGTAAACAATTGAATTTCTTGCACTTATTTCTTAAAAAATGATACCTCGAGAATCACTAAAAAAATCAAACAAAAGTTTTAAGTATTATAAAAAATAGTAAGTGCTTTTCAAAAGAAACTTTAAGACCGCTAAATGTTAAAAAAAATAATAATGCGGGAAAAATTTATTTTTAAATTTAAAAAAATGTTCTATTCAGTAATAATGACCCACTAAAGCCCATAAATTAGGAATAAGCACCGGCAAATAAAGTTTCAGAAACAAACATATTCATAAAGCCAATTTATTAAACAAAAGATAAAGAACAAAAATATGGTTTATGTATGCCATTCATAAAAACTACGATTTCCGCTCCCTGGAGCGATTATAAAAATCATCCTTTTAACAAAGACTTAATATTACATAGTTGGTATGATGGTTAATACAATGTATGTTTCCCATGCTATGAAATACAGTCCGTACAACGTCTGGGCATGTTGAATATCAAACTAAGAAGCTAAAATTGAGGAAGATTACTCCACTAAGCATGAAATGCTCTCCGAAGTTCCAGTATACAGAGATGGTTGACGGACTGCAACTCATTGGCCAAGCTTGACTCACATATATTCTATGGGATTCAAGTCACATGAGAATGCTGGCTATTCCATACGGTGATATCTTCAGATTGAAGGCATTCGCTTACGATGTTTGCTAGGTGAGGAACGGTGTTGCCATCCATAAACTTAAATTCTACTTCCATGACGCCCTTAAACAAATGAACATGTTGTTCCGTCAGAGAGATGTCCCGATAAATTTAGCCTGCCATGGTTCCGATTTGAACACGTATATCTATTCTGGTACCCAGTATAATTCATTTCCAAATGAGCAACCCTGCACAACCAAATTTAAAACTTGGTAGTAAGTTTTCGATTAAAAAGTTGTTTTTTTTGTTAAATAGGTACCAAATATAACATGCCACTTTCACTAAATGCTTTGTCATTTTTAAAATGTGGTAGTTATCAATGATTTATTATTTTCTGAAATAGACTGACAGCAAAATATTTTAGTCGCCACTTTTTATTTGTTGGAAATAAATGCATGACGAGTCTCACTCGTCAAATGTACCCAAAGGGTTATGCTTCCTGGGGCGGACCAAGAGAAATTTAAAGTGTGGGCTTTGAGGCAGTTACAACATTTATTTGGGGTGCCCGGAAGCTTCCTCGCACTGGAAGGAAAAGTACCTTTCAGCTCACGTAAAAACATCTCGGTGGCTCTTGAAATAACTTCTGTGTGTCTCCGAACCCTCGGCAACAGAAACATTGCACTTGTTTTCGGCCACCTCTGAATTTTTCAAACTTGACTGGTTACTGTTTGAGTGTCTTGATCTTGAAGATTTCACCATAGCCTTTTATCACTAAAATTTTATTTTCTTACAACCATTCCTTATCTCTGACACTCTAGTAACTGTGATGTGCTATCGCCGTCATCTCATGGCTTCCTGTAATTTGCAGATAAAGATGAGCGCGATAATGACACTTCAATTATTTGTACACTATTCTATTAGTAAATACCATAGTAGTGGCTACTAATCTAAAATTTCATTTTCAATTTACTTAACACATTGCTGACAGGTCAAGAGTTAACTCGCGTTTTCGTGACCAAGCGTTGGTGACCGGTCACGAGTTAACTCGTGTTTTCGTTAGCAGTGATCTCGTGGTGACTGTTTCGAAAAGTGGGCGTAATTCTCCTTACTTTTCAAGTTTTACTATTTAATTCTCTACTAATTTATTATAACTTTACGAAACCACATATATTTGTAAAACTTATGGTGCACCATACCTGCCAACTTTTAATCCCTTCCATTATCATTTTTCCCAGTGGTATTAAAATGGAATTAAAACTTCAATTTTAAGCAAACAAATACGTTGTATTTGAGAAAACTTAAGTTGACAACCATGATAGTAACGCATATTAATATATGTGCTTAATTTTTGTAAGAATAGTGGTGATCAATATCATTTAAAAATTAAGATTATAAAAGAAAAAATAGTGTATAATTACTACCACTTTAAATATGAAAATAAAATCTTCCGGAAAATCTGGAAGAGTAGGTTGGTATGGTGTACCATTACACATAGGTGATTGTTATACCTTTTATCATACGGCGTTAAAAATTAAAAGTATTTTAAAGTTTATTTATATTGTTTTACTTCCACATTCGCTTTCAAAACAATATCCGGGCACATGGGGTAATTTTCAGAAAAGTTGCCGGTCAGCAATGTGTTAAAATGATAGACATATACTGCGTTATTTTTAAGACAATTTAAGAGTTGTTTTTTTCTTTATTAACCGTAAATAGGTTAAAATTGGTATGATTTATAAACAAAGTTTAAATTAGAAATCTTTTTTTTAATGAAAAACGGAAAAAAGTAACTGCTATGTAACTTA
Organism: Parasteatoda tepidariorum; assembly: GCF_982258835.1. Classification (NCBI taxonomy): domain Eukaryota; kingdom Metazoa; phylum Arthropoda; class Arachnida; order Araneae; family Theridiidae; genus Parasteatoda; species Parasteatoda tepidariorum. The sequence continues at coordinate 57,558,927 of NC_141759.1, forward strand.
AGCAAATATTCATATTATTAATCTGTTTTGCTTCTGAAAACTAAATCCTATTAAGGAAACATTTGCGATAGCGATCACGGACCCTAGTAAACATGATTTTGTTTAATATGAAAGATAATCTTTCTTTTCCAATAGAACATAAGCAAAAGAAATTTTTAAAATTAACAAAAGAATGGTTGCAAAATTACAAATCATTTAATGAAAACATGCTATTATTTATTTATTTATTATTTGATTATCTAATACTTGTAAAATAATTTCCTCCTATTTTTGATATTTTATAATTCTTTAAAATTTAAAAACGCTTGTTTATACAAAAGGTAATGTCCAAATTGTCTGAATATTTATCACACATTTAATGTTAAAGATACAATATTTAATAAATAAAACTTCGAATACTTCGTGAAATGTGTCATACAATAACTTCTGAACTTTAAAAGAATGACGTCATCAGAATTATTTTTAGAAAGCTTCGGAAATTCCATAATTCAATTTTCCATTCGCTATGAAAGATACAAATGATTTTACCGAAATGTTTCTTTGTGGAACTTTCATGTTGATACTTTTATAATGTTTCTGGAGTCGGTCCAGCTATAATAATGGTGGAGTTTCTCTCGGTCCTTAACTGAAATGTATCGGAACGAACTTGATTTTTACGTAGTAGAATAAGAAAAAAAATGATCTACTGCTTTGAATATTTTTTGCTGACATAGTTTATTATCCAAATTTTTATTTTTCATGCTTGTTAGCACAAAATCAAATTGTTTTTATAAAATGTTTTCGCTTCATACACATAGATTGCACTTATTCTGCGGGAAACTATTATACTGGGTTTTATGAGGAAATTTTATGACTTTAAGTGTGATTCTTTGTCTAGCAAATTTGATTTGAAATTATTTTCCACACCACTGCGTGTGAATTACTCAAAAGCTAATATAAAAGTTATACAGTTACATTGTATAGTTTAGTAATAAAAGTAAAGCTTTTAAAATGATAGCAAAGTTAACTTAAGTACTGAGAGCTTTTGTTTATGATTGTCTAACACTTTATAAAATATTTTGCAAAAAGCTTCCATGAAACTTATAATTTTAAGTCTATTATTGATTAAACGATGACAGAATAATTTTGATTCTTCACGTTAAAGCTAGGTTTACGGAAGTTTCTTATATATCTCTACGAACACGCGTCAATTTGACGCATGAAAGAATACATAAAACATCACTTACAGAGATGCCAACTTACTCCAGACAGCAAATATGTATTTTAAAGTGGTAGTACAGTCGGCAAAAAAAAAAAGATATCACCCTGAATAACTTTCGTTCTAATGATCGGATTTTCACGAACTAAGTGTTAATCTTAATGGTTCCTGGGGGTGACCTCAAATATGTTAATTAATTAGTGCTAACTATTAATTAAGTTACGAAATCAGACACAAAAACGTACTTTCTCTGAATAGACATATATTTTTTCTTACATATTTGGATTCTTAACCTTCAAAATAGAGGGGGTAGCCGCAATCTGGGAAATATGGTCCCCATAGTTTGGTCAGGAGAGCGATCCAAAGTTCGTACCCCTTAATGTTAATTTCACTTTTTACGTTTTTAGTCATATTTTAAAAACTAATAAAGCAATTTGAAGAAAATTTCACCCAGTCATAAAACTCATTTACCCAAAGATAATTTCACGAAAAAAATAATTTTTAATAATTGTTAATTATTTTTTATTATTTAATTAAATTAAGGATGAAAAATTTTTGAATTATAAGGTATGAATTTTTTTATACCATATTAATCTACATATTTTTCAATTGAAAAATCTAAAGTTTCAACTGTTTTTATTTATTAGAAGCTGAGAAAAATTAAAATTAATTATTTTTAAAAAAATAATTTGGCGACAATGAAGAAATGATTAAATGGAGCGATTAATATTAAAATGTGATAAACTTGCGAGGAACTTGACTTCGCGCGCTTAGCATAAAATTTCATTCATATTTTTTTCGCTAATAATCGTTTGCTTATCTTTTCATTTTTATTTTTTTAAGCTATAAAATACGATGTTTCTTCTTTAGTCGTCTAAAATTCTATTTGCAATTTAGTAAAGAAATTTGAATAAAACATTTTATTGAATAAAATACATTTTATTCAGAGAATGTGGAGTTTTATAAAAGCATGCTTCTGATAGAATATGATTATACAACAGATTGTGATTCTTTATAGTGATTATTTTTTATTTTTTTTTTCTCAATAACTGGTAAAATTTCAATAATATACATACGAATGAATAAATTTGGAATAAAATATTCATCAATTTCTTGAATATATATTTTATAAATATTAATAAAATACGCAGTCAACATTTTTAAGCATCTCTCACAACATCGCAAATTTCTCAAAATCTTATAGGGTGAACTAACCAGTGAAGGAATACTTAAGCTTAGCTTGTCTTTAAAAAAAAAATCATAAAAATTTCAAAATTTGTAATTTTAGCTAAATGACGTATTTGTTATTAAATGCAAATTATGTAAAAAAATTTAGATAACTTACATAATATTGTTTTAAGCTTTTGGTGGTTTAAATAATAAGTAGTAAGATAACCAAGTGAAGGAACAGTTCTTAAATTGAATAAACACTAAATTTTCCAGTGAATGAACACTTAATTTTGAGAATGTTTGATGCTCGTTAGGAATCCTTAGGCCACACAGATATCTGTCGCCCTGTAGATGCCTGAATTGACTGATGTTAACACAGGCGGGCATTAGGAAAAAAAAATCTTTTAAGTTTTCGTGCCCCCATTTCAGTATCTTAAGGGCCTTACGAGCTATATATATATATCTGATATCTGAGATATATATATATCTGATATATATATAACAAAAATAATCATAGTAGCAGTATTTGGTGGTAAATGTAGCTTATCGTAATTGAAGAATATGCTGTGCGACATTTTATGGTGAATTTGCGAACGTAAGTTTCAGAATGTATCGAAACATGTGGATGCTATTTGCTAATCATCTTTATCCAAAGAAAACCATGTAACGTAAATATCTAGCAAAATGAAGCAATTTTTTAAACAATGAATCATACAATATGCAACATATTATTTCAATATCTTATTCTTAAACATAACATATTTCAATGTTTTTAAAATGCCACTAAACATTCAGCAATTCATTGAGTTATAGAAAAAAGAAATAGTAAATTACAGAAAACCTTGTGAATGTGCATTAGAATTACTATACAATCTACATTTTATTTTTCATGCACTTTTTTTTCCTTCAAACTTTCATGCCTAGAAGACTCGATTAAAGCTGTAAAAATCATTATCCCTAAAATTTTGTATATAGCTATTATAAGTTATGTTAATTTGATTTTAGTATGAAATCCTCGAATAAACATAGCAAAAATAGCATAATCTAAATAATATCAGATAAAAAGTTCATGTATTTAAATTCTGAAAACTTATAAATCGATTCAAATTTTCTTTTCAAAAGAGATCAAAATAATTTTTTTTTTTTATTTATTTATTTATTTTTTTGCTTTTTGGACATAAATGAACTTAAAAATTGTCTATTGCCTAGAAACTTCGAGGTGTTTTCTATTAACTATTAATTAAACCTCTCAGAGCAATCACAAAACATTATTTCAATTTTTTTACAGTCAGAAATTGGTTGCCTAGCAACCTAGTAAAATTAAGCGTTTCTCTTTTGAATCAGTCAAGGGTTATCTTAAAATATTTATTTGCGCAGGCGACTTTTTTTGGCGGTTTTCTGGACTATCGCCAAATATATAAACCTTTATTGCAACCCAATTTACGACCCAATTGTTTTAAAATTTTGTCTACCCCCCCTAATTCAAGTGTCTAGATTCCAAATATGTAAAAAAAAATATATATTTATTCAGAGAAAGTACGTTTTTGTGTCAGATTTCGTAACTTAATTAATAGTTAGCACTAATTAATTAGCATATTTGAGGTCACCCCCAGGAACCATTAAGATTGACACTTAGTTCGTGAAAATCGGATCATTAGAACGAAAGTTATTCAGGGTGATATCTTTTTTTTTTTGCGGACTGTACATCAATTGTGATTCTTGGCTTAATAAATTCAATTTAGTAGATTTTTATCCACCACTATTTCTAAATAATTCGTAGGCTTATATTATTCACCACTTTATATTTGTGCAAAATTTACGTAGTAGTTATTCACCGTTTTTTTTAAAAAATTATTTCGGCGTGCCCGAAGCAGTTGGCATCTTTGCACTTAGAAAGCAATGTAATTATATACTATAAGAAAAAAATGAAAATAGTTTAGTATTTTATTTTTGAATACTCAAACTAAGGAGCTGAAACCTTCAAAATCTGACACACTGACATCAATTAACATTCTGCTTTTGTTCTTTCTATTATTGCTTATCGCTTGTTTCATTTGAGATAACGATAGCAGATAACGGATCGAAGTATTGTCGGTATATTCCTATTTATTATTACTCCTATTTATTATCTATTTACATGTTTACTCAAAATTTTGTCTAAATTACGATCAAGTCAAATTGACGCATATCTGTAGAGATAGGTATACCACAAAGAGAATTTCAATATTTCAGCACTTTTGAAGAAAATAGATTTAAATATATATATTTACCTCGATCAATGGATAAAAGTCATTACAAGAGATAAAACAAAAACGCAAACGGGTTTTGTATTTTTCATTATAAAATTCGAAATGCGTCAAAATGACGCGTCCAGTAAAACTAGGGTTAAATATGATCAAATAATTCACAGTTTATTATTACAATTATTATTTATTTTTCGGCAAGTATATCCGCGCATACTAATTTTATTTATTAACTTTGTGTTCCACCAAAAGATACTCGATCATTTAGGTTATCCATAAATCCCTCTTTCCTGGTTTAACTTGTTTTTAATATAATCCCATACCTGCCAACTTTTACGCATTTGGCGTAAAATTTTTTTTCTATATTTAAAGTGGTAGTAAAATGTATACTTTCGAAATATTTCTTGCATTTATAAACTAAATTTATAATCTTTTTGATCACCACTATTTTTAAAAAAAATTAAGTGTATACATTTATATTGAATACTCTCACGGTGTCCCGCAGAGGCGATAGCAAAATGCAACGTTTGCTTCGGCCTAAAATTGTAATTTACATTCCATTTAACTACCACTGGGGTAAATCATTCTCGGATGGATTAAAAGTTGGCAGGTAGGTAATCCATACGACTGTTTTTCTCTTTTTATTCGGCATTTTGTATCCAAATTTGAAAGTACATAAAAGTATCCTTTTAATATTATTGCATTTATATTAAGTAACTCCTGGTTAAAAAGGGTGCTCTAATTGTGTAAAAAATTTCTCGTCCTATGCCCTTCCATATTATTAAAAATCTTATTAAAATATTTATTAAAGGCCGTGCTCAGGAAGACCTCTGTAACCGTCTTTCCCAAAAGTCCTGGAAGAATGCCATCCTAAATTTGTGTAATGGCCCAAGGCGTAGAACAGTCACTAAATTTCTCCTAGCACCCGGACATGACTGCGAAACCATCTTTATAGACTCACAATCGTCCCTCCCCCGATATACACGTTGTGCAGCCTGAGACTTTTCCAACGACTCCTCTAACTGAAAGCCGCCACACGGTTTCTTATAAGTAGTCCGATCAGACCACTATTAAGTGAGTAGCTCAGAAGCCAATGCGGTGAAGTCCAAAACACAACAATTGAGAAAATTAATGTTTTTTGATACATTAGTTTTTAAAATTCCTGGTTTATTAATTTAATTAGAAAAGTGTATAAAGTCTTTTTTCGAGGTGTAAACTCTGCAAAAAAACAAGATGTGTACAGGATGTGTAAATAAAAACGTAAGTATTTATTGAAATAATGACAGCATCTTAAAAATTTTAGGACTTATGCCTTTTGGCAGCTGAAAAAGATAAGAAATTTATGTCTACTAATATAAACGAACTTTTATTTTTCTCAATCATCACTAGATACAGTGACTAATAGAAAATAAACTGTTGGATTATTTCAAAAATTGTTTTTTACTTCAAAACTAGAGTGGCACTTTTCTTTGTTTTAGGAAATGAAAATAAAAAAAAAATAAAAATAAAAAAATACCTCATTTTAAAAAAATACTACAAAAAATACCATACCCCTTTTTTTGGTGAAAAAATACTGCCGTAGTATTAAAAATACTACGTCTGGCAACCCTGATACTATGAATTTCTTGTTTTTCACTGTTACCAACAAATATCGAAAGAAGAATTTAATTTTTTATTTCAAAGTTCATGTAAAAAAATATTGATAAAAGGTGGACTTATTCACAATGGCTTCTGAAATTATTATACAATATATTCAGAAGCTATTAAAAAAAGGGCTGTCTAACCTAGAAAAAAGTAAACAACGAGTAAATCCTTTAATAACTAAGAAGATTATTATTTATTTCATCAAAATTTTCAAAAATCAGAAAATATCAAAAAATGGACTTAACCTTAACCGCATTGGCTTCTTAGCGGCTCAAATATACCCAGTTAACGAAAGAGCCATTTAATTGTATAAATCTAGAAAAAATAAGAAAGTGGTAGCAAATATATGTCTAAATAGGTACATAATTTATAAATATAATTGCTTTGTCATATTTACTTGTCAACCACTACAGATTCATTTCTCAAATATATATGAAAAATTTCTTTTAAATACTATTAAAATAGAAATTGAGTTCAAGCGCACATTTGGCTCAGATCTGATTCACTTTTAAAATAATCTGTGCAGACTACCTTGTGAAGGCTTTTCTTGTGAAGGCTTTTCTCGACGAGCGATATTGGGAGGCTAGATATATGTTAAATTAATGGACTTTGTTTCAGCCCCTTTTTTTTTGTTTGTTATAATCTGTGTTCTTTCTCTTTACTTACTTTCTGCTGTAACTGTTCATAATCTGCGATTAGAAATCGAAATAAAAAAAAATATTAAGTAACTCCTTACCCACCGAAATAAACCCACTGATGTTTTTTTCTTTCTTCTTTCTTATTTTTAATACTTTTATTTATTTATTAAATATGTTCCTTAAAGCAAACAATTGATGCAGTAAACAAATATAGTGATAAACGTATGCAGAAAAAAGAATATGTTACTTTCCTGCAAAGGAAGTGGTTGTAAAGAATGAAATGTCATGACGATATAAGAATCACAGTTAGTTTACAAGAGAGAATGGACCTTTTATTTTGTTTATCTGTATGTCCTTTTCCAGTTCTTTTAATACCACAGTAAATCTTCTTGGAAAGAAACGTAAAGAACAGTTCTTATTTAGAACTATATCTTCTCTCAAAGGCTTTTACCTAATCTTATATAAACTGATTTAACAAGTAAACATGTCGGATATCTACTCCAGGTCAATACATTATGCAAGCAAATCCGAGCTTAGTTAACTTCTTGGTAATTCCCTCTCATGAACTGGGAAATATTCGGAAATATATGTGGACGTGTCTGAGCAAATCAAATATGATGGCAGTGGTCTTGTATCCGGACTAAACATAGAATTAATTCTGTGCGTGCAAACTGAGAGAGAAGCGATGAATTTACTTTTAACCAAAAAATACCCATGTTTCAAATAAATTAAATAGTTACTCTCGTAATAAAGTCTAGGGTTAGATTACTAATGATAATTGTTATCCTTAGCAACCTAACAGTTAAGCGATGAATTTACTTTTAACCAAAAAATACCCATGTTTCAAATAAATTAAATAGTTACTCTCGTAATAAAGTCTAGGGTTAGATTACTAATGATAATTGTTATCCTTAGCAACCTAACAGTTAAGCGATGAATTTACTTTTAACCAAAAAATACCCATGTTTCAAATAAATTAAATAGTTACTCTCGTAATAAAGTCTAGGGTTAGATTACTAATGATAATTGTTATCCTTAGCAACCTAACAGTTAAGCGATGAATTTACTTTTAACCAAAAAATACCCATGTTTCAAATAAATTAAATAGTTACTCTCGTAATAAAGTCTAGGGTTAGATTACTAATGATAATTGTTATCCTTAGCAACCTAACAGTTAAGCGATGAATTTACTTTTAACCAAAAAATACCCATGTTTCAAATAAATTAAATAGTTACTCTCGTAATAAAGTCTAGGGTTAGATTACTAATGATAATTGTTATCCTTAGCAACCTAACAGTTAAGCGATGAATTTACTTTTAACCAAAAAATACCCATGTTTCAAATAAATTAAATAGTTACTCTCGTAATAAAGTCTAGGGTTAGATTACTAATGATAATTGTTATCCTTAGCAACCTAACAGTTAAGCGATGAATTTACTTTTAACCAAAAAATACCCATGTTTCAAATAAATTAAATAGTTACTCTCGTAATAAAGTCTAGGGTTAGATTACTAATGATAATTGTTATCCATAGCAACCTAACAGTTAAGCGATGAATTTACTTTTAACCAAAAAATACACATGTTTCAAATAAATTAAATAGTTACTCTCGTAATAAAGTCTAGGGTTAGATTACTAATGATAATTGTTATCCTTAGCAACCTAACAGTTAAGCGATGAATTTACTTTTAACCAAAAAATACCCATGTTTCAAATAAATTAAATAGTTACTCTCGTAATAAAGTCTAGGGTTAGATTACTAATGATAATTGTTATCCTTAGCAACCTAACAGTTAAGCGATGAATTTACTTTTAACCAAAAAATACACATGTTTCAAATAAATTAAGTAGTTTCTCACGTAATAAAGTCTAGGGTTAGATTACTAGTGATAATTGTTATCCTTAGCAATCTAACAGTTAAGCGATGAATTTAATTTTAACCAAGAAATACACATGTTTCAAATAAATTAAGTAGTTTCTCACGTAATAAAGTCTAGGGTTAGATTACTAATGATAATTGTTATCCTTAGCAATCTAACAGTTAAGCGATGAATTTGCTTTAAACCAAAAAATACCCATGTCTCAAATACATTAAATAGTTACTCTCATAATAAAGTCTAGGGTTAGATTACTAATGATAATTGTTATCATTAGCAATCTAACAGTTAAGCGATGAATTTGCTTTTAACCAAAAAATACCCATGTCTCAAATACATTAAATAGTTACTCTCATAATAAAGTCTAGGGTTAGATTACTAATGATAATTGTTATCCTTAGCAATCTAACAATTAAGCGATGAATTTACTTTTAACCAAAAAATACACGTGTTTCAAATAAATTAAGTAGTTTCTCTCGTAATAAAGTCTAGGGTTAGATTACTAATCATAATTGTTATCCTTAGCAATCTAACAGTTAAGCGATGAATTTACTTTTAACCAAAAAATACACATTTTTCAAATAAATTAAGGGGGGTCAGGACCCTTTAACGCCTTAAACGATACAATGAAATACCATATTTTCGACACACTGTAACTATCTTTGAATTTATCCTAAAGCTATGAAATTTTTTTTATCATTTACTAGCACTATTATCAATATAATTAAATAGCTAAATTCAAAAAAAATCATTCATAAAAAAAATACAGACTTTTTTTAATATAGTGAAATTTTTTTATTTTCGAAAAAGTGAGTTTCATTGCGCGCAAAGCGTACGAGTCAAATATCATCAAAATAATGTCAAACTAATTTTAAATTAAAGTTATAATTACCCTAAACCTGTGTTACCTAATATTATTTTGATATACATATATTTTAATTTTCTAAAAATTAAAAAAGTTTAAGTTTTTCAAATTTCTTTATTTTTGGCACATTACACAATTATTTAAAAAAATTTTAAGAGAGTAATGGTTTTTATAGTAGGTACCAGTTGTAGCAAACCATATCATAAAACTTTTCCTAAAGTTTCGTACAATTCTATCAATTAGTTCTTTGTACGCAGTGCGCACAAGTTCAACATATCACATTTTGAGAAAAATGACTTTAAAGTTAAAAATTTGTTTTTTTCGAATACCACTCAATATATTTTTCTAAAAATGCCTAAATAAATAAAATAAATCATTTTACAATACCTACATACAACTTAAACAGTAATACATTAACTAAATTTGACTTATAAACAAAATAAAGTAACATTTCACAACGACTTGTCACATAACGAGCATCGAGTCAAATAGTAATCAACTTTTCAAACATTAGAAATGATTGATACAAAAACCAAACCAACCTAAATGATAGATTTTTGAGATTTATAAAAATCTAAAAGATGATGTTTTAAAATAAATTTTCAAAAGCAAACAAAAGATTTTCAAATTAGTAACTTTTAAAAAATTGTTTATAAAAATGACCACAAAGTTAAAATTTTGATTATTATAACAATATCCATTTTTATGTTTATCTAGAAATCCTAAGTAACCTCAAAGACATAGATATAAAGGAATAAATTTCTTACATTTTATTATTTTATAATAAAATCAATATAAAAAAAAACATTTAAAAATTAAAAGCCACCAGAAATATACATATCCCCCCCTTCACTTTTTTTCATTCTCTCATTTTCACAAATCTTTTTTTGTCGTTTCACTCTACGAGCTACAATAGACTGTTCACTAGCTCGCTTTTCAGCTTTTGTTACGCGGAGTTTATCTTGAGCATGAAAGTTTTTCTTTGCTTTTTTGTTGATTTGTAGCTCCAACAGTTTCATAATAGACATCAAAGACTTTTTTCCATCGTTAAAAACACAAACACCCATACATGCAGCTATTTCGGCAACATTTTTGCCAGCACTAGCAAATTTAGGGCAAAACTTCCATATGAGTGAGTTCAACGACTCGTTTGGGTTTTGGGTCTTACCCCCCAAACATCTTTTCAAAAGAGACGGATGAGACAGATCCTTAAATATTGGCTTTATTGCCTCCATAACAACTTTAGCAACCAGCATTGGGTGCTTATACTCATGCACTTTGTTGTTATGCACAGCTTTATTATAGCTGCACCAACTATTTTCGCCTTTCGGACAAAACCAGTGCATCGGCTCTTTATCCGTGCTGCAAGTATGAGCCCATATGGCCCAAATCGCTGTTCGCATGTTGACTGAGTTATTGCTGTTTTGGCGAATTGCATTGCCATAATAACTTGTAATTCTATTTATTGTTACGTCTGTCAGTCTTCCCCGACCACCTATCGTCTTACCATCTGAAAGCCTTTTTTTGCCATATGAAGTTTTGAGTTTTCGCAAACGAGTGCCCATTCTCTTCTGTATGTGTCCCACACACTCCACTTTGGTTATCGAAACATCTTTTCCATATGGCTTTGCCTCACAAATAGCCTGGAAAGTTTTACAATCACCATCGCCAATGTATGTTTCATACTTGACGTCATATTTTTCTTCAGATCTTTGGAAAATCCTCTTCATGCCGTCAACCTCCATTTTTCCAGAAGAGCCGGCATGATTTTTCTGGCACACTGTTTTATGAGAAGATAGCCACTTATGATATCTCAAGCCAAACTTTGGACCCTTGTACGAAGCACAACCTTTGCAGAATGTCGACATTACTTCTATGTCAACAGTTTTTCCTGTCTCGCCGCCTACCAGGGTACATACGCCTATTAAAGACGTATGACCTCTGGTTTTCCAGGTGCCGTCTCCACTGACGGTTAGACTGTTTGGATTATCTGATAGACACTTTTCCTCGTTAACTGCCTGTTCCATGGATGACAAAGCAACTTCTTTTGATACTTCCAATATTTTAGAATTAATTTTATCATAAGATTTCTGAGTTATGGGCTTGGGCAAGCACATCACAGAACAAAATGTCTGCAGACTTGAAAGTCCACCACCAATGCACCGCATTGCAAAAACAGATCTTCTGTTTACTTCTGGAATGTTCTTATTCACTCCTATCAGTTTGCAGCTTTTAAAAACATCCCTTTTCTGACATGCTTGACATGTTATTTCAAAAGAAGACAACAATCCACACTGGGATTTCTCAGTCATTTTCAAGGAAGCATGACAAATTCCACAAGCAGCTACATTATTGAAAAAACTTATCAAGGAAGCAACATCAATAAGGCGATAACCATCAAAAGTCTCTTTAGTTTCAGTTTCGATATCCTTGAAACTGGAACATGACATCGAAAGCTTTTTCTTAGAAGCACTTTTAAAATCCTCTTTTTCAATAAAAACATTGCAACTGCCCACATTTACACTTTGCCGAAATTGATTTCCACGAAATCTTCTCTTTTTTAGTCTCTGACCAGATCTACGAGGATTATTCATGATTATTTATAATAAATAAATCAAACCGAAACTAGATTTTTGACTAAAATGAAAGCTAATAGACGAATGTACAAATATTAATCTAAGATTAAAAAACGCATGCAATTCGAATATAAACAAATAAAATCTGCAAAGGGTTGGAGCAGAGTTGAGTTGTAGACACTTTAAATCTCAGATTATTATTAGAAACTATAAGATAAGCCCGAAATGAAGCAATTCGCGACCACGCCCACTAAAGCAATTGTTGGTGAGTGACTTGTCTTCTAACCCTTATAACTTTTGAACCAATTGAAAGATTTCGAAATGTAAGATATGAAAATGCGCAGAATAATGCAAGGAATAAAAAAAATGATTCTTGAAAAATCGATTTTTTGAGAGTTTTAAGGGTCCTGACCCCCCTTAAGTAGTTTCGCTCGTAATAAAGTCTAGGGTTAGGTTACTAATGATAATTGTTATCCTTAGCAATCTAACAATTAAGCGATGAATTTACTTCTAACCAAAAAATACACATGTTTCAAATAAATTAGGTAGTTTCTCACGTAATAAAGTCTAGGGTTAGATGTGTCTAAAGTCTAGGGTAAAAAAATTTACACCGAGTGCAATGGAACTATCGAATTATTGACTGTTGAATTTGTAGGAAAAAAACACCATGCGGGCAACTCTACAGTCGGCAGGATCAGATACAGATTAGAAATTTGACAGGCTGAAAGGACCATGTATGTTCATAAATTAATACTAGTTTTTTTTAATCTTATTCGTTTAAAATTTATTAAATACTTAAATGCATTTTTTAGAGAATTTTTCTCATTATTCTTTTCACTTTGCGTTACATTTTGCTTTACAGCGCAAACTCTATGAGACATAGAAATCTAAATTTGTGATGGTGTGCAAGAAAATGTGCGAGGAATTTGATGGAATAATTATGATGGAAGATGGAATAATATTTGCTGGACTATAAATGCGAGATTTATCATCTGTTAAACTTGAAAAAAAAACTGAATCGGCCTATTTACTGCCAATTGAAATGCAAATGCAGTGTTTAAATTTGAATAACTGAAAAGACCATTTTAAATATCAAATTTAATAAGTTTTTCCGAAATTCCAGCTTGCTCGAAAATTATTGAAATTAAGCTCTTTTTTCGTGAATTTTTCACTTTTTTTTTTGCTTCAATTTTCATTGAACCAAAACAATTATCTCCCAAGATATCATTTTATTAGCTCGTGCTTGACTTGATATCAAAAGTAAGAAACAAATAATGAATACATTAAATAAAAGAAATAAGAGAAAACGAGAGCAGATGATGCTAAATAATGCTCATAACATTTATATCGAAATTTTTTAAAAATATAAATGTCTCAAGTGAGGTAAGAACCGTTGGCAATTTGAACTGTTACACAATTTAAGGTTATTGTCATAATTTGCTGGTTGTTTAACGAACACGAAAATTTTCGTGACTTTTATTCCAAATTCAATGTTTTTGAAGGATTTTTGAGTTGAGGAATAGGAATTAGTTTTTAAAAAGAAATTTCATTATCCACAAAAAGAGATTTTTGTTTGAGACGGTAGACATTCTGAGTTTGTTAACAAATAACATTTCTTCTCATTTATTGCTTTTTATTATATCACACATTCTATATTCCTATAATAAAATTAAATATTTTGAAATTAAATAGTTTTAAAATATTTTAAAACTAAATATTTTTTAAATATTTTTAAAATAAATATTTAAACAATTTGAATATTTTTAAAATTGTTTAAATATATTTTCAAGTACAGTTGATATTTTTCAAATATAAGTAAACGTTTAGAGCCAAAAGGTTTACGTAAAATTAAAATTATTGTATATTTTATGAACAAATTTTTTTGTTTTATTTTAAAACGGCCGAGCCAATTCTGAGTTTGCGAATATCAATGTACAACTCCGTAATCCAGGTAATTTTGAACCCAACCCAGAAGACAAGGAAACTTTTGATTCAAGCATTTGGGACAAATCAGCCTTCGTGGAGAGCTGTGTGATGAAACTAAATCGCTTTTGCGTTACAAGGAGCAGAACACCACAAAAAAACTCCCGTGTTTAGCCCGACAGCAAGGGAATGTGAACCCATGATCCGTCTAACACTGATGATATTTTACGCCAGCACATTTGTCGGTGTGCAGAATTCGAATCAACCAACACCTGATTTACCTCATTGTGTGGTGAACACTCTGACCTCTAAGTCACGAAATAAAATATCAAATGATAAATAATAAATTAATTAATCAAGCAATTTTTGAAAAGTATCGAATTGATAAAATATTGATTGAAAAGTATCTAATTTTAGGGACAAAAAAAACAAAGATGAAAGAGTAGCCACTACAGGGTTTAGCGAGCAAGAAGCGGTGCCTCCAAGTTTTGTAAAACGGTTTTATATTTTTATTAAAATAGTAACGAAAGAAATAAAACACAAAACGCAACTCAACCGACCTTCGCACAAAAGCAAACACTCAAATGAAATTCTGACTAAAGCTGAAAATAGCTTTAGAATCATCAAATTAGCTTTAAGTAACTAAACATGACAGCTGAAATAAATTGTTTCACTAACTTGAAAATCGATTTTCCTTCTCTTAAGAATTTAGTGATAAGAGCGAGAATTAATCATCGCATTGAATTTCACAAAACAAACAGTTCCCCATTATGAAGATAATTTGGGTGCCAAAACGCTCTCTCCTCAGTGCGAATGTTTCATCTAAATGACATGCTTAAAATGCTCTTACGTTGCTTACGTTTTAAATTTCTTTTTAATTCAGAGTTAAGAGAGGGAAAAGCTTTATCAATCAGTCGAAATTGAATTCTTAGCAAAACACATTTTGAAAAGAGTTTCCCTTTAGTTTAACGATAATATATATATCATTTTAAGCAATTAGTGTTTGGCATACACACCATCAATAAAACGTGAAATTCAAAACGAAATACTTAATCTTTAGCTGTAGAAAAGCACCTTCCTACATGGAATTAAACGTATGAAAATAAGGTGTTTAGAAATAGAAAATTCATATTTTCAAATTTCTCAGAAAACATTGGTTGTGAAGAGTAACGAATATAAATATCAAAAAAATAATAATCATCTTAGGGCATAACTCTACGTCCCCCTAAAATTACTTCCCCCACTAAACTGCTAAGTACCCACTTTTTAGTAAGTGGTAAGATCTAGCACAACGAGTTTAGACACGGAAGAATAGTGGAAGGGAGGTAAATTGAATTTGCTACCTAGACAAATGAGGTATTGTTGCGATGCATGTTTTTAGGTTGAATCGAATGAATTAAATTTTGAGAATTTAGGACAAATAGTCTAAATATTATAATTGTTTTAATGTGTAAAAAAACAAAACACAAAAGTACACATTCGACATGGACGACTGTAACTACATCTCAAAAGGACAAAATCGATATCTTCCAAGACAAATTACTGTGATATATGCTAAACGCACCGAGAAACAGGACCTACTGAAATATACGCAAAGACACGAAACAAGACAAACACAGTCATTACATTGAAAAACTGAATACATCCTTTTACAGCAACGCTGCCAACTTCCGCACCATATTTCAACAAATACTTTTCGACATAACAGCCAAATATAATTTAGTCACTTCTTTCTTTCGATCGGACGCTGTAGTTTGTATAGATTTCATCATTACAAGAATTAGAGATGTCATCATTACACGAGCAATATGCTGTCACCAGCCTCCCTCTCAAACTACATTCAATACATGTGACAATTTAAATATTAATTAATTTAATATCTACCGAAGGATCGGTTGGTATTGCCTTCGGCAGCAGATGCCGAGATATCGATAATAATTAGAATTAAAAAATTGATTGGGCATGTAATTAGACTGACGTCAAAGTGCAAGCGAAGCTCGTATGAAACTACCACTTTTTGTTTTATTTCATCCTGATTCTGTACGAATGCATTTATGACGATCCCAGCCCAACCTGAAGAGGTTAACCAATTAGCGCCCAGCGTCATATTTAAAGGATAGTTTTTTTTTCTCCAATGCCCACCTGGAGAATGACCTCTAGGTTATACAAGCATCTGATGGGAGATTTGTTGTCCACTCTGTCGTCAGGAGCACCATACTATGTGGGCAAACGTTGCTCCCACTGTAAAGACAGATAGTACAGAGAATGAAAGAGCGTCCATGCCTTGCCCGGAATTCGAACCCAGAACCTTTCTGAAGCAAGGCCGCAGGATAGTTTACTTTAGCAAAAATATATATTAAGGTAAGACAATTGTTTCAGTTTTGCTGTTTGTCTAGGAGAATTAAAATACATTATGCCACTTTTTCGTAAAGCTACTTTTTGTATTACTTTAAAATAAAATGAGCCGATCGGACAGTGGAGGGGTCGGGGAACTGGCCTTCTGGGTTCGAATTACGAGCAAGGCATGAATATTCTTTCATTCTTTGTTCTATCTGTCTTTACTGTGGGAGCGACGTTGGCCCACCAAATATGGTTCTCCTGAAAGAGTGGCCAACAAATATGCCCTTCATATGGCTGAATTGACAAAAAGTCATTCCCAAGGTGGGCATTGGAGAAAAAAATTAAATGGCGGGATCTAACGGCTGAAAGTAAATGCATGAATACTGTTCTATATTTCAAAAAAGTTTCTTTTCACAAAATGGCAACATTTGTAACTCGGATTTGTATTTTTTCTGTGATTTCATAGAATTATAATCTCGACAAGGTGTGCCTAAATTTCAGTTGCACCTCCTATAAAACACACTTCTATTTGTGGCCAGATAATAATGGCTGAAAGATCTTTATTTTTCTGACAAAACCCAGGATGTCTATTTCTGACAAGAATATCAAACAAAAATATCTTTAAGTGGCTCTGTTCAATACTACTTCTCTTTTAAAAAAAGCAAATTCCTATTTCTAATATCAGATTCGTCGGATAAACTGTATCTTAAAAGTTAGTTATCTCAAGACTTCTCAAAAATCATCGAATTTGGAATTTTCGTGAAATTTAATTATTGAAAGCACGTGATTCGAGTAAATTTTTAATTTTTTTGCATTATTATCGTTACTAAAATGATTTGAAGAAATTAATGCAATATAGAACACACGAAAATAGTTTTATTTATATAGTTTTATCAGGGTGGCCACCCACCTGGAAAACCTGGTATTATCAGGGAATTTTTCTTATACAGGAAAAAAGCTGGAAAAATCAGGGAAATTTGGATAAAAACCTGGAAAAATCAGGGAATTTTAAAGAAAAGCTGGAATTTTTTTAAATTTCACTAATTTAAATTATTTACTAATTTTCTCAATTCAAATTATTTCATCCATTATGCCCACTTTTTTAGACGGAAATGTATCTCCAAGCAGTTGAAATATCATCAACTTAACAATACTTTGCTTGCATCAAAATTTGCTCCATTACAGCTCTGTCAAACTAGATGGCTTGGGCTGAATCCATTTATGGCTTAAGTTTGTTCCAATGCTTTCGTGATAATTTTTTTTCCTTTTTGACAAAATGTTTTTGTATTTTTAACTTTATAAAATTCTCCAAAAGTTAGTTGGTTATAATTTAATAATAATAATAGATTTTATGTTGCACTCTTTTTCTGAAAGCTTTAGTATTCCCATTAAAAGAAATCTGTGAATTATTTTTTCTCAGCAAATCAACCAATCACACATTTTTTTTACAATCGCTAACAGCAATGTTTATTGACAAATTGTTACAATTGTTGCATTAATGCTAATTTTTCTATTTCATTTTAACCTTTTATAACATATTTTAATTTTAAAAAAAGGTTTTTTTAAGAACTAACTATATACTGATATTTAATTTTACTCTTTTGTTGGTCAATTTATGATTTTTGATTCAAAATTTTGTACCAAAACATTAAAAAATGAATAAAAAATCTTGCCAAATTGTCAAAATAAATTATTTTTTTCAAGATAAGTTAAAAAAATAACATTTTTAATAAAATATTTTATAATATAGACACTTTTCTTGCCTACAATTTATTAGAATAAAGAAACTAAAACCTGGAAATTTTAAGATTTTTATCTGGAAAACCTGGAAAAATCAGGGAAATTTGAAATCTGATTTGAGTGGCCACCCTGTTTTATTTAATAGTTTTATTTTAATAGTTTTACTATATAATCTTTAAGGTTATATATAACATGTAACCTTAAAGATTATACGCTCATGTTATTTGCGATATACTGTATTGAAACACTCCAAGCAAAGGAAAACGTCAAGAATGATTACAAAAATTAACTGTTTTGTTGTAAATAATATTTCATAAAAATATGCAACGCATACTGAGAAAATCATTTTGGCCAGACGGGCAAGCCATCTAAAATTAGCGTGGCATTCAACGTGTTATTGATGTGGTTGCGAGAAATTCAAATTGCTCTGAAGAGTAGTTTTCTACCACTTGAATATTTTGGGTGACCTTTGAGAACTTTTCCGATCGAAAATCAGCACGAACTTTCCGGACGTCTAAATAATATTCTGCGTTTCAAAGGTTACAGTTTCTGTGCAGCAAAATAAAACGTTACATGAAGTAAAATGTCACACAAAGTTAAGTGTCACAGCTGTGACAGAAGTTGTTGACAGTAGTTCTCTTTATTTCTTCATAATTATAAGGAAAGGAAAAAAAAAAACAGATTTCTGGTTGTTTCCCATTTTTCGATTATTTTATCTGTCTTCTATTTTATAAATATGTATTTTTTTAAAAGAATATCTACTCTCAATTTATATTTATTTCGAAAATTTGAATCTGTATTTGAATTGGCGTGTAATAGTTTTTCCAGAAAAAACTAAAGATATAAGGTATAATTTACCGATTTGTTTAAGAATTTATATCATTGTCACTTACTGCAAAAGCTTAATGCGTTTTTTTTTTCAGTTGAAACATTACTTTTATTCTACATCTGTTTCTTTTACGCGTCGTTTCTAACTTTCAAACTTGATTTGAATGGATGCCAAAAAGTACATTTGCCTTGACGAACATTTAAAAAGAATTTTTAGATATCCTGTTTCTGCTATTTTAAAAATTTTTTTTCTTCATTATCCTGATAAAAGAATAATTAATCTTTTCAATATATTAGCAAAAAGACCAATTGAATTTAGTATGTAGATTGAGAAAATATTCTTTTCAGTAGCAACAAAAATACTTGAGGGTTACAAATAGAAAATTTATTGCGCATAATTGTGTCTATATTATGATATGCTTGTATTAATAAATGAAACTATGAAAAATATCGTTTGAAAATGAATATTTTATAATAAGGATTAAAAAAAATAACATTTCGAATCTTGACTATTCTAATTTTTCTATAATTTTGACTAAAACATTGTAATTTTTCTTTTTACACCTTACTGCAAAAGATTGCCTTCGGACAGTGAGAAGTATTTGCCAACATAGTAATAATTTACGTGTTATGCGCAAGCAAAATTCGATGCATCAGATCTTTCGATGAATCAGAATCCATGGAAATAAATTAAAGTGAATAACTGCGCTATCACGTTGCTTAGAAAATAGAAATTGGTAATATAATCACGGTATTTTGGTAGATATGATCACTGTTAAATTGAATCGCTACAGATATATACTCTATAACAAAAAAATCGACGCACCAAGAAGGCACTAAGACGCGCAAAATCGTCTCTCGATCAGGCTAGAATGATGCCGACTGGGGACGTATAGTCTTTAGCGACGAATACCGTTTCCAACTGTGTCCTGACGATCATCGAAGACGTGTTTGGAGACGCACAGAGCAGAGGGGGGGATCCTGCCTTCACTATTGCACGCCACACCGGCCCTCAACAAAGCATTATGGTCTGGGGTGCCATTTCCTTTGACAGCCGGACCCCTTTGGTCGTCATTAGAGGTACACTTATTGCACAGCGGTACGTCGACGACATCCTAAGACCTGTTTTGCCTCCGTTCCTTTTGCAGCGCCCTGGGCTGGTTTTTTAGCAGGACAATGCCACACCACATACGGCACGTGTTGCTATGAACTGTCTGCAAGCTTGTCAAACTCTTCCTTGGCCTGCCAGATCACCAGATCTCTCTCCCATCGAGCATGTCTGGTATATTATGGGAAGGCGATTGCATCTGGCACGAAATGTTTATGACCTCGTTCGACAATTGGATCGAATTTGGCAGGAAATATCGCAAGAGACCATCCGGGAGCTTTATCGGTCTATACCACGCCGTGTGGCTGCTTGTTTCCAGGCTAGAGGCGGGTCAACACCTTAATGAACTTGTTACTGTAACTCTGCAATAAATAATTCAATTGCTCTGAAATTTCAATCATTTACTATTCTGTATATTGTCTTCCTATCCACCAGTTTTCGTTTCAATCGGGCAACTCTTTCTTGGTGCGTCGATTTTTTTGTTATACAGTGTATATTCAATGAAAAATTATGTAAGTGATTTTACAAATACATAAAGGTATCGATATTTGATTCGCTTTTATTTCCACTTTTGAAAATTATTAGGCCCATAGCCGTAAATAATGTAATAATAATAATAATAATGCAATGTAATACAATAATAATGTATTATTATAACAAGAGTAAAAGTAAGAAGAATCACCAACTGAGCGACGAACTGGTAGAAGTTGACAATGTTGGCAATAAACAACAGACCATTATATTTACTTCCGATATCATTTTACCCTGAACTGAGTATACTTGAATATAAACTACTAAAAATAAAGAATAATGCTACTTTAAACTAATAAAAACGAATATGCGTGCATAGTTTCAAATCAAGAATAAAATCTACCCCAGGTACAATTTATTTGTGTAACCTTTTGGAGTCAAATTTATTTAAATTCCAAAGTATGAGGAAACATTTGAATTAAAAACTAGTTGGAAGTTTTTAATCAATAATCATCAAAAGTATTTTTAGTTAGTTTGTTACCAAACACAACCTGATACCTTCTCTAAATGCATTGTCATTTAAAATATGCGATTTGATTAATGTAATATCTCTATCTGATACAAACAGATTGCTAAATATTTTAGCTTCCACTTTTTATTTATTCAAATTAAATGCATGACGAGACTCAATCGTCAAAAGACACGATTGGGTTAACAAAAGATAAAAGTGAATAATGAAATCATGTTAATGACACTATTTATCTTTTACAGGGCTACCAACAACTACGCTTTTCGGTAGTGATTTCATACATTGTTAGACAGTTAAAAACTGATGTTTTCAGAGATGTTGGCAATTTTGCTCAAATTTTAAAAGTCTCACCAAGAGGGTGATGCACTGTGGGCCAGAAGACCATGAACTTTGGCAAAAAGTCAAAATTAAATTTTCAACTAAAATATGTGTAGGCAGTTTTAATATCGCCCAAATTAAGTATTCATAATCATTCCAAACTTACAATTTACTTTCTGGACCGACGAGAGTACAATATAGTGAAAAATATGTTAATTTCTTTTATTTTTAAATGTAACCTTTAAATTTATATTTCAGAAATACATATAGGAATTTCACCTTTCTGTTACATTTTTATCAGAGTAATTACTCTGAAATTATAGTACAATTTTTCAATTTGTTGGATTAGTTAATACTTTTGACAAACTTACATCTTTTCATTTATATCTTATCATTTGACATTTTACATTGTTCGAATCACTTTTGAAACTTATCTCCAAAAAGTTCCATGAGGTAATTAGCTAAAAAAAAATTTTGTTGCCTTCTTTGATGTTTCTTCTTTCGAAAAAACCTGCCCCATTTTACCCCTATTGCAAAGGTGGACTAAATATACCGAAAAACAAAAATTATGTTTTTTTCATGTTTTCGCGTTATTTTGTAATATTACTTCGGAAATATAATTTGCTTTTCATTTTTAATATAAGACTATGAAAATTATTATATTTTCATTGCTATATTTAATTATTTAAACGTACTATACATACATATATTCTTTTTTGCTCGTCATATTTCTACCGCCATTTTCTTTTTGTTGGTATTTTTAGTGTATTTCAAAATTACAACTATGAATTCAATTTCACATAAAAACCCTAAATAAAACCCCCCAAATTTTGAAACTAATTTTGGCCACGAAACCTTGGATGCTGGCCCACTGTGACATGGAACAAACTGGCGTTCATGTGAAGTTTTGAGTCATTTGCATGAAGTGATGTGGAAAATAACCTTATATTAAATTTACGAAGCAAAGATTCATACACTTAAACATAAACTTAGTAACCTTTCGAAGAAGTTTTCACCAACGCCTTAGAAATCTGGCAACACTTGTCGTTTTAATAAACATTCTACCTGTCTTGAAAGTATGACAGGGCAACAACGAGTCTGTAAAAATCTGCAGATAAAACTTTCTATCCTAACGAAGGAATAATAGTAGATTAATGTATACGTTAAGAACCTATCAACAGATCAATAGCTATTCAGGGCGTTCTCTTTTTTTCTTTTTTGCACACGGTTCAATATTGTTTGTATAATTTAGTTATGATCTTTGACTAAAGTACTTTTATTATTTTCAGGAACTTTAATAAGCGCATTTACAGTATTTTGTGGTTGTACTACAGAGCATCCAGGCAGGCAGACACCTTTGATGTATAACCTTTTAGCTGCTTTACTACAACTATTGCTAACACCGATTATTGTTGGTTGGATATGGAGCATTTATTGGGGAATCACATTTGTCAACATAAGTGGTAAGAATTTCGTTGTGAACTTATACTTTTTTATTATGCGAATTATATTTATTTTAAAAATATGTAATTATCATGTAGGTTAATGTGCAATAACACATATAAGATTATAAAGTAGGTAATTTTTTTCTTCAAATTACTGTCATGTGGGAAGTTTAAATAGCTTACCTAACATTTTTATAAAATAATAAATTTACATAAATTTACTTACTGTTCTGCTACTAGTTGGAAATAAGTAATCTACTTTCTCTCAATCATGTATTTATTTGTTCTTATGTTTATGACATACTTTGATTGCATAAAACTTGCCTACTTCATTGATATCTTTCGTAAATAAAGAATAAATGTTATTCTACAGGGTTCCCAAACCCAGGGAATTTTTTTTAAAGTGGCTGTAAAAGTGAAATATATCTAGAAGTTTCAAGCTATCAATAGATATTTAATTTAAAGGAAATATATATGGGTACAAATAATAACTCGGGAACAATTTGGTAAATCAATAAGCTACCACTATATTAATAATTCTATAAGCTACCACTACTATTAATAAGATACCACTCATTTACTTTTTTCTAGGTCGGGAAAACCCTGTTACATGGCGCATTTTATGTATGCCTTACTATCTTACATAAATTTGGAGCAATAAGAAAAGTTAAACCCTTGGAACTAATATTTGCTTGCAAATGAATATAAATGTTTTGGTTCTCAAAGCTTTTCAGAAAATTCAATTAACTTTCCGTGTCTATTTTTCTAATAGGCTCAAAGTGTTCCTTTTAAACTACTGGGTGTGTTATATTTTTCATTAATATATATGTTAAGATATTTCTCTATCTTTAACCCTTTGGGGACGGGTGATTCAGAAAAGCATTCATACAAAATCAGAATCAGGATGTAATTAAATAAAAAACGGTAACTTAAATGTAGTCGTTTCTAATTTGACAGACTTACTTTGCTTTTACTTTAATTATTGTTAGTTTAATCATATATATAATCTATGATAATTCAAAGTATAACTAAATAGCTTTATTTTGAATAAAGTAATGGTGAATTAAATAAATCAAATAACTATAACTCCGCCCACAAATAAACTGCTAAAGAATTACTCTGATTACCAGTTTTATCTTTTTACCCTGGTTGATACGGTTTTATGCTGGCACATATTTGTGACAGTCGGCGCGAAAGGGTTAAAGAAAAAATAAATTTATGATCATGTCATAGTTCCGAAAAAATTGTTTCCAAAGATCTTTAATAATTGACTTTTACTGTAGTAATATAAAAAATGAATTGTTTCAATCAAAAAACATTAAAATTTACAACTTATTCGAACTCTTTCAACACATAAAATTCTTGGTAAATGATTTTTCTGATGGTAGTGAGCTGAAACAGATATCGTACCTGTCAAGTTTTACGATTTTTAAAAAAGTTTTTTCCTAACTGTAGTAAATTAATTATTGAAGTGATATTGCAGATAAATACTTATTTTATTTTTCACCATCATTTAAAATAAGCAAAAAGATAACTAGCTGGCCTTCATTACGTATATTTAAACAATTGAAAAATATTCGTAATCAAAATTAATGTAAACAGGAATCAAGCATGAATGCAAAACTTTTGCAACCACATTAGATACTTTAAAAAAAAGTGGGAAAATCGTAAAGAATTTTGCAGTTATGAGATATTTTTTAAACAAATAAATTAGAATTTCCTGGACTTAAATCATGACTGTAACCTTCCCTTGTCAGATAGAGCTGGCTACCTGTGTCAAACATGACCTCTACAGAGCTACCAACTATTGTTTTTCTTGCAAAATATTTCATAGAGTGTTGAGCAATTAAAAATTAAAATTCTTACAATTTTGACAACATACTAAAAGTCTCACAACGAGATACTAGGAACAAAGTGGCGTTGGATATAAAGTTTAGAATAATTTAAATGTGGTGTGAGAGATAACTTTAAAATCAAATTTACAAAACAATAAATCATACATTAGCTTAGCTACCACTAGAAAAATATTTCCCATAAACATGGTTGCCACGAGCGACAAAAAATTTAAAAAGTCGTAATAGCTAAAGTTATAAAATTTTATTCTAAGACTTAAAAATTAGCAACTATTATTCTGATAAGTTATGTGGTGTCTAATTCTGGTCTAAAGCTCGTTGAGTAATAGAGATAACAGGTTGTTAGTTGGGTAATAGGTGTAGGTATGATTTAGTTCTAACATAAATAACTTTTTCAAATAATTTTCCTATTGAACTAAGTAGACTGATCAGTCCATAACTATCCGGCTTTGGTGGATTCTTATTAGGTTGGAGAAATATTGCAAACTTTACCGACAAAAAAACTGTGTCGTAGCCGGGATAGCCTGGTTTGTTGGACGTTGGGTTCCTGTTCGCGAGAGAGTGAGTTCGAATTCCACCGGCCGAAGAATCTCCATCTATTAAATGGTGAATGGTGTGCGTTATATCTGTCAGAGTCACAAAGTCCTCCAAATTCTCATAATAAATTAATACCTTTGGGGTAACTAAATTAGAGATTGATCACTCACTGGTTCAAGTCAAAATTACGATATGTTTATGAATGAAAGGAGTATGATTGGGTTCTCCCTATAAAACGGACTGCGACGTGTGTGTGACTGAAGTCATATTTTTTGCCATAGATGGAGCCACTGAACAAAAATAAGAAATGCGTTAAAAATTCACTTGATTCCCAAGCAGGCTTGCTGGTATTGGCAAGTGGCATAAGTTACAATATCAACATAGTCTGTGTTGAGAATGCTTCACCTTGATTAAAATAATAAATTATATTTTCAATTAATTTTTAATTTTATTTCTGCTTATTTTTTTTTTTTGATTAATTTTTATACTATGTTAAAATATTCTTTTCTTTGCAGTTTCCAAAGCTGTAGAAGAGCCGAGTTCAGGATCAATGCTGTAGTTAAAAGTTACAACTTTCTTTTCATTCAAGTATTACGATGAAAATCACGCGGCTGAACTTGTCTCACTGTTCATTTGCACTTCTTCTCGTTCGAGCACTTGAGGAAATGGGATGTCTAACCCGTCACTTCGTGAAACCTCTTAACTTCTTTACTCCAACAATAAGCACCATGTGTTCAAAATGCATGCATGCTCTTGCTGAAAAAGCATTCTGTGAATCTCTTTCAAAGGTCCATCTCCTGGATTACGTATGAGAAATGTCGAAGATGAGACTTCAATATATATAATTTTTATGCTATTCATGTAACCTATCATACCTTATTATGTTCTTTTAACATTGCATGGGACTGGTTGACGATCACATAAGTGATTAGATCCACATTTTCTACACTGAATATTTAAATTGAAGAGCTTGGTAAAAGGAAGTTTTAAGTGATTTTATTGAATAAAAATTCGAAGTATCATCATAGAAATATTTTATTTTAGCATGGTTTCCTTAGATTCAACAAGAGTTGCGATGGCAGTGATTGAGGCATTGAACTCTTATTGTAAAGAACTGAGGTTCGATCCCTGACTTTGAAGCCCACCCAGCTTCAGATCGAAGGGTACCAGCTCGTCTGTGAAGTATAGGCTGCTGATACACCTTGATAACCACACTGCCACCCATCAAGCCGTTAGACACAAAATTGTGGAGTCTTAAACTCCATGACCCACAATGGGTAGTTGCGAAAATGATTTTTCCTATACAACCTTATTTATTTTTCCTAGTTACTGAATTTTAAAGAATATTTGTAAATGAAGTCTCTGAATACTTTTGAAGTGGTAGAACCTTATGGTACTGTTTTTGGTACGTTTTATAACAGACAGTAGACAACAACCATATCAAGCTTTTCCTTTGGCAGCATTTTATAAAGCCCAGGATGCTAACATTATGATATCGGTAGCTATTTAAATGAGTAAGGGGAATTTATTAATCTCGTTAAATGGAAGCTTGCGAATAAAATAATAAAGACTTAGCTTAATCTTTACTTTTTTTTTCTCCACACAATACAGTGACACGTAGAAATATAAAGCTAGTCGACAGAAATTCACTAAATGTCACTTAAAACCTTCATCACTTAGCTCTTTAATTGCAATAATTTATTTGGGTCAAACAAATTTTTTTAAAGCACAATTGCAGAGTAGAAATATATATATATATATATATATATATATATATATATATATATATATTATGTTTTAAACTGTAGGAAAAGACTATTAAATTCCTCATAAAGATATAAATTTCTCAGAATGCTTTTCCTTTTGAATTCCTCAAAATCAGGGATGCCAACTGATTTGTTTTGAAATAAAAGGAATTAAAATTTCCTACAAAATAAGACATTAAATTCTGTTGAATCTTGGTCATTTTGAAAATACATTAAAAGCCAAGGTATGTCAAGATAGCAGTAAATTTTGAATTATGAGCCTAAGACAAAACTAAAAATCTGGTAGCAAAATTTCTGAAAGGACATTCGAAAACTCAATTCTTTACCTGTCTAATTATTTCTCTTCTATTATTTCTATCTGTATGGAATTCCTGTTCTGAGAATATTAATTTGGAAAGGTAAAGTTTAGATTTCAGTTATACATGTAGAAATTTTACTATCAGTTTACAGTTTCA
Source organism: Parasteatoda tepidariorum (assembly GCF_982258835.1). Taxonomy (NCBI): domain Eukaryota; kingdom Metazoa; phylum Arthropoda; class Arachnida; order Araneae; family Theridiidae; genus Parasteatoda; species Parasteatoda tepidariorum. The sequence continues at coordinate 57,586,452 of NC_141759.1, forward strand.
TGAGGACGTTGGTCAACTTTGTCTAAGGCATACCCTCCAATATCTACAGAACTTACTTCGTTTCAGAAGCCCTTCCCACTGGTTGCAAAAATTTCTTCATATTTTATTAAATTAGATTTAAAGGAATTTGTCTACCTCTACTGATAAATATTTTAAACAGATAGAATTATGGTCGAATGAATTGCCTTGTTCTTAACTTGCGAAAAAAGTTTTATAAGATATCTGTTTACTGGCGCTGGTAAAGACAGTTTGCAAAAACTTTAAATGTCATGATTTAAAACCTCATGTTTATAAGCTATTAAGAGCTATTAACTTTCCATCGTGTGTAACTCTGTCTGGAAGTTGTTTTAATCATGAATTAGTTGGAACAAAGTAAAAGAAAATCGTTTAAGGCCTCGCAAAGATTCTTTTTTCCTGCTCATCATAAAACTCTGGATACTATCAAGTAAGTGGTGGTGATACAATAAAGTAAGTGGAAGATCATATGATAGCCGATACTAAGTCACATACGATATAAAGCGCTTTAATTGTTTCTATAAGAAGGGGTGGGCAAAATCATTTTTATTTCAAACTTTCTAAACAAAGAATAAAATATTTAGAGGAAGAAAGAGGAATAAATGAAGAAAGTTGGCATCTCTTCAAAATTCATTGAATGCCACATAAAGGGGAATACTTTCCTTCAGCAACATTTCGTTCCAATGTTTCAAAAATGAAATTTTTTCTTTCTTTCTTTCTTTATTTATAAAAAATTGGGCACCTGGGCCGCACAGAAGGCTCATATCCCATACATCATGAAATAGTATAAAAAGATAAAATAAAAGACAATTTGAGTTTAGCAGTCTATGGGGTGGCTGTTACAGGAAAAATGAAATTCTCAAATCACACATTACAAGTGGTTTGATAAAAAAAAAGGGTTAACGTGGAACATTATAAAATAAGGTTATGGTGGTAGAAACGCTGTACTGAATTAAATTCTCTCTGGCATTAAAATGATTATTTTTTATAATGTGATTGCGCGAAATTTTTTATTGCTTCTCAAGACCAAATAAGTATGAAGAAACAATGTCTCAAATCACAAAAAAATAGCAAAATATTTTTGATTTTGTAGAAAAACGTGTCTTGTTATAGGTGGGATTGAAAAATTAACATTCTTTTGTATTTGGTCCTGGTATGTCCTTATCTAAGAAAATAATACTACTGTATATTTTTAATTATGAATGGAGACAGATGATAAATCTTGCCAAATTCTCTGTAGCATAATAATAGCTCTCAGTGGAAAAGGTATTTTCACCAGTATCATTGTAACAAATTATTTCTTCACTATGCTAGGCTACTAAAAAGAAACAGATAACGCTGGATGCTAAAGGCAAATATGTATCATAGAGCTTCCTTTAAACATTTAATTGAAGTGCATGGACTGGAAATTTAAAATGTGTGTGTAAATGTGTCTTCTTTTTTCTCTATTAGCAGCATGCAAAATATTATCTTTAAGCATTTTTAAACTATTTACAAAATGTAATGTTATTAATATGTAATGCAATAAAGGTATGAAAGATGTAAAATGTACGTAATTTCCATGGGTAACATTAAAACGATTGATAGAAAGATAATGTATTTTGAAGGTGTCAGCATTACCACGTGATTAGTTTTCATATTTTTGAAGTGGTACCAATGCATATCATTTTTGATTTAACCCAGTACATACTTGAAAATTCCTCCTCGTTTTTGGAAAGAGATTTCTCACAAACATATGAAATGGTAGAAACAATTATACTTTAATATTTAATTTTGGATTTCAGAAATTTAATTTACAATGATGTTGACCTCACTGTATTAATAACTTAAACGAATATCTAAGACCAGATTATCCATCTGTGGAGTTTTTGAATGTTTGTTATTTCTAAAAGACAACTGAAATACTGTTAAAAATGTATTTAAAAACAAAAAATTTTTCAGATTGGGGCAGTATTTTAGGGATTTCAAGATTGGTGGAGCGTCGAAATAAGATGAGCCTAAATTTATTTTGAAGAACGTTTTCGTTGTACAAAAAAGAAAGTGGTAGAAGTAACATTAATTCAACGTTCCAGCGGTCCTTGAAAAATTTCAGTAGTGACAGTAAATTTAAGTTAATGCTAGAATATATATATTTTTTAATCTACCACTTTAATGTTAGGTGAATTAGCAAGAGGCAATTTTTATGCAAATATACTTTCTTTGGAAAACAATTTTTAGTGCCAAGGTGACAACCCAGCAATAAAAAATATCGAAATTTGTCTTATTTTTTGTTCCACTTTTTAAAATTTCCAAGGCCTGCTGGAGCCATGTTTATATATTAGGGTTAAATACTAACAGTTGAGGTACGATCAGTTTCGAGCACAAGAAAATCTATTCGAAGCTCGATTCCAAATTAGCTCAATCATTGGAATGCAATTGCTGTACCCATCAAATCGTATGGACATCCCGATAAGTCTAAAATTAAAATGCCTTTTCAAATTTATTTGAAGAAAAATGTATTTATAATTTGTTCGATTTTCAACCATTCCAAGGCAAAAGCGTTGCTGCTAGGTTAGCTTCTTTTGGTTGCTGCTAGTTTAGCTAGGCGTTTAGCTTTTTTTTGTAAAAAAAAAAACTCGTATTAATAGCGAAAAACGCTAGCAAAAGCATTAAAGCAACCGGAAAATTAAAAAAAAAAAATATGCTAACACATAATAACACTGATATGTAATTCCCAGGGCTTCTATCTGCGTCGACTATATGTGAACAAATTTTCAAATTTGTTATAACGAGAATCAAATATTCAAGTATAAATTTTACTAACATTGGAAAAAAACTTTTACAATTCATCATTCACTAAACACTTTGTTAATCGGCAATTTTATACATAAACTATGTCATGTCACCGGCTATCATTTTGTAAATGAATAAAGTAAAACATTCTAAATATTGATATCACACCCAAACATTGTTGACCGATGACAAGTTAACTCGTCATTTGAGCATTAAAAGACGAGTTAACTCGTCACCAGTCAGCAAAGTGTAAAATATGATCAGCTCTGCAAATATACATTAAAGTATTGGAATAGAAAATGTATCTATAGGAAGTATTTGTATTTTAATGATTGACAGTTACCTAAACTTCATTAACCAAACCAATTTATATACAGTTAATGATGCCAAGACAAGCAATGTACCATTATTCATTTCATGTTTTCACTATCAAAATTCTAATCCCTGCATTATTGGTAGTTATGCATAAAATGAATGTAGTTTCTTAAGTTAAATTGTGATCGCAAGTAACTTGTCACCCAGTGAATATCAGAATAGATCTGCACAGTTGCCTTCATAAGTGTTTGATTGTATTTGTGATGTGAAAAATAGAAGAAAATTAGATATTACTATTCAATGTTTATTTTTTGCCCTTTTGTTGTTTTATCATAAAATATGTTGCTCGTGAGAGCACTTGTAAATTATATTACAAAAATTGTGAAAAAAAACTATATGAAACCCATATTTATCTACCAATAAATTTTGCAAAAAAATCACACTCAGTTGTATTTTATTTGCATTCACTCTTCAGAAAACCTGTATCACCAGCAATTTTAACTCACTCCTAGATATAGAACTAATTGACGACAACACTAAATTTAGCCCCATCACTGCCTTTTTCCTTAGGGATATGTTGCCCTAGCACACGAAATATACTCAGCCCCAGCCGACTCACACGAACCCCCTCTTCTTCCCATCTCCATTCCTCCTCACTGCTCCTCATCATCGATTTATTACAACAGATGAATCGGTTAATGCCGCTTCGTGGCAGCGCACCGAGATTTATGTGATTTCTACCATTCCACCATTCACACTTCAAAAGCATCTTTTAACAGGGCTCCCAGGATCTGAAAAAAATTTCATTGTTTTAACACTAGGTTTACGGACGTTTCTTATATACCTATCTCTACGAACAAGCGTCAATTTGACGCATGAACGAATACACATAACAGCACTTACAGAGATGCCAACTTGCTCCGGACAGCAAATATATATTTTAAAGTGGTAGTTTATCAATTGTGATTCTTAGTTTAATAAATTCAATTTAGTTGATTTTTATACACCACTATTTCTAAATAATTCGTAAGCCTATATATTTCACCACTTTATATTTGCAAAATTTATTTAGTAGTCAGTTACGGTTTTTTTTAAATTATTTTGGCGTGTCCGGAACAGTTGGCGTCTCTGCCCTCAGTAAGCAATGTAATTATATACTATAAGAAAAAAAAATGAAAATAAGATATATATATTTATGAAATATTCTAGTATTTTACTTTTTAATACTCGAACTAAGCAACTGAAACCTTCAAAATCTGACACTCAAACATCAATTGACATCCTGCGTTTGTTCTTTCTATTATTGCTTATCGGCAACAGTTGTTTAATCGCTTGTTTCATTTGAGATAACGATAACGGATCGAAGTATTGTCGGTACATTCCTATTTATTATTGATGTGATGTTTGCATGTTTACTCAAAATTTTGTCTAAATTATGATGGTGTCAAATTGACGCATATCCGTAGAGATAGGTATACCACAAAGAGAATTTCAATATTTCAACGCTTTTGAAGAAAATAGACTTCAATATATATTTACCTCGATCAATGGATAAAAGTCATTACAAGAGATAAAATAAAAATGCAAACGGGTTTTGTAATTTTCCTTATAAAATTCGAAATGCGTCAAAATGACGCGTCCCGTAAACCCAGTGTTAAACAACTCATGAAGTTTTTAATTTGAAGCTAATGTATGATGGGAAACTAAAGAAACGATTGAGCATATGTCTCTAGTTTTCCATTTATAGACGGTAATAAATTATTGAGATCGTGTCCTTAGATTAAAGCTTGTGAGCAAACCGGATGCTATTTTTTTACAAAATCAAGTCCTGTCCATTTTCCAAAAACAACTGCTGTTTCTGCGTAGTTTCTTCAGAAATTAATTTTCTCTAGTGATAGCAAGGGTAAGGTATTTACATTTTTAAAAATTAGAATTATAAGAATTTCGTCTACCACTTAGGCTTATGCTTATTATAAAAATGGGCAACTTTCGTCCACAACTAAACACATAAACTGAAAAAAAAAAGTTTAAGTGGTATCAAAAGTGATAAGAAATTTCACGCTTAAAGCACTGCATGTATACATGCTTAAGTTATAAAGTTCTTATAAAAAAATATTATTTTTAAAAAAAATTGCTTGCTTTGAAATTTCTATAATTATAACAATTATCACACAATAGCCCGATTTTAATCAATTTTCAATCAGGATGATCATGGAGGATAAGGCTCCACAATTTCGAGATCAGCGGCATGATTGTGGCAGTGTGGCCAGAACTGCGCACAAGCCTCCTTTACTTCCATGACAAGGTTGTATTCTTAATCCATTCTCTACCTTAAATATTAGAAGCTCTTTAAACTTTAAATCTTGTTTTCGGAAAGCAAGATTTAGAGTTTGAGGAGCCTCACAAAATCCACCAATCTGAGGAGCTCCTTCGATCTGAGGCTGAATGGACTTCAAGCCGCTACTAGGGTCTGAACCCCAGTTCTTCGCAATGACAGCCCAGTGCCTTAACCACTGAGCCACCACGGCTCATAATTCACTATACCACTGGAAGAAAAATAAGTCTAAAAATAAAATAGTTTCAGCCCCTGCATGAGAGAATTTAGATCATATTTTTGTGAAGTTTATATAAAAAGGATTAAAACATGAACTATTTTTTAATAAAGCTATTTTTGAAACAAATAAATATAAAACAGATTTTATGTAAATTGAAATGAACTTTATCAATTTAATTATTGTTACTTTCTTTCTTAAATTTTCGCAACATACGGCGCATAAGGCATTAGCGTTTGTAATATTGTTATAAGCAGATGTATTTATATTTTTGAGTATATAATATTTTAATTTTGAGCACATATTAATGCAATGCGTTGAATCAATAAATTTTAGTTTATTTATAAAAATTATTTTTTCGGATGAAAATATTTTTTAAGTACGGTTCGAATGTTAAAAATGCTCTAGTACCTGGCAAAGTTTCTTTTTATCCGATCTGGTCTTGACACGGATCATATGTAATTACAATATTTTTTACTTTCCACCTCAAAAACTACAAAAACAGTCCTCCAAAGAATTCCTTCGTAAAACTATTTATTTTTTTACTTTCGTTCATGAGTTCTCCAAAATAATTACCTCAAAATCGTCAATATTCCTTTTTCGGGAACATATTCTTTCCGAAAAAAATATGAAAATTAATAACGCAATTATCGGATAGAAAGAAGGCATCCGTGTGCATCACAAAATAAATTCATACTTTTTTTCCATATAAAAGTTTTTTTACTTCTGAAAAAGGTATATAAATGATGGTATCAATCTCCATTAGGCAGCAAATGAAATTAGAGAATATTTTCAAACTTTGCTGATTGCAAAATATTTCCCTCATTTCAGATTTATAAACGGAACTAGAATGAATATTCTAAAGTACGCATTATTATTTTGAAGGAAAAAGAGTAAATAATGCGTTAGAATTAATAAAAAATGTTATACTAATTACAAAAAATTAATACAATAAAAAATAATATATATTAACATATATTTGACTAACTAGAACATTTAAGTCCAAATTGAGGCTAGGATATTTGTGTACTATTCAAGCATGATCTATCAAATTGAGTCAACAGTTTTGCCATGTAAAATCTTTTAAAAAACTTTGCAATTAAATGAAAAATTGTTTACATAGAGTTAGTATTGAAGTGTTTCCATATTTTTGCCAAACCCCTGTATATACTCCACAAGTTTTATTCTTCAAATTGAATTCAGATAATTTTAAAAACATTTCTGTCTTCTTTAAATTTTCTTTATCAAGTTTTATCAGCAAATTGTTTTAAAAATGAAATCCTCTCTTTTATATATTTTTTTTAAAGACGTAGAAAATTTTTTACTAAAAATAAGCTTTTTCTTAAACTTTTTTAAACTTGAGGGTACAAAAAAATCCTCTTTCATTTTCTTATGTTTCTAAGCCAATCTTTTCACAGTGAATCTTTTTTTTTTTGTGGTACTAAAATTACATCTTTCGCTGACTCCGTGTAGGAAAAAAGTTCTAAGTAAAACCAATTTTGTCAACGACTAAATCTCACCTGCGTGGTGAATTTTTTGCAATTCTGTAAAACAAGAAAAATTCTTTGACGAAATTTATTTCAAGAAGGTTGTGATTTTTAAAGTTATTAACTTGTTTTAATAAAGTTTGCATGGTCAACGTTTTTTTTTTTTTTACCGAGCACTTTTTTTGTTAGTTTTCAGGGTTATTAACTTATTTAATACTGCTTGAAAAAACGCAACATTTTGTATAAATGTTAAAAAGTACTTTTATCATAGCTGCTAACTTTCCCTATTTTCTAGTAGGATTTTATTTTTATATTCAAAATGGTGGTAAAATGTATGCTTTGAATATTTCATTTATGATTTTAAAATTTTTTTTAAATGGTTTCGATAAACTTTAATAATTAAAATATATAAGCATAGGAGTAACGTAAGGGGGAGGGCAAAAGTTTCGTTTTTGTTTTGGTCTGTTTTAAGTTTAATGCATACATTTACTTATAAATATACATACATATAAAAAATAAATATGCTTATATACATATGACTCAAAATGAATTATCAGTTTTCCAAAAGCAAAAAGTGTGCCCCCCTCACGTTACGCCAATGTGATTTTAGTGTTTTCGGTAATGAGATTTTTTAAAAAATGCCACAGATTGTCAAAGTAATTTAACTCATTTGAAAACCTTTAGGGTCTTTGCATCGGAACTCGTAGTACCCTTAGAAAATCTTATAAGTGGTAGCAAAAGTTAAAAAATAAAATGTATTTCTTGTAAATTTGTGTTTAGCATTACGCTAAAGTTATCCAAATAAAGATATTTTAGTAACAAACACTTTCTTTTTTTCGAATTTTTAATATTAAATTGAAAATTAATAAAAATAAATTTTTCTATTAAAATATTATCACTACTTTTTAATTTTAATAGAACAGTTCGAACCCTGCTTGCTTTGCACTTAAAGTTAATATAATAACTATTGGAATCTACACTTTTGTTTAAAATATATCAGAGCTAGTTCACCCGATTGCCACAATAGATGATAACCTAATGAATAAATTATAACAGTAAATTACCTGATTTGCCTTTTTGCAGACAAAAACACAGACAATGATCTAATTTTTTCCAAGATAAATTTCAAAAATCTTATTATCAGTCTTTATCTATTTGAACATATTCCTTAGAAACGCACATAATTAAAATTACAAAATTACCTATTTTACCAAGTGGCCATGATTTTACATACATGCACTGTTGGCTTTGGTTTGAATTTTACTTTTTTTTAAGTGTTAGAACCCATAGGCAAATATGTCTGCTTTTTTTATCAGTTTTAAATTTATTTGAAAATTTTAAAATCAATATTTCAATTAAATGCTGTAATGGTTTGCAGGAATAGCATTTTGTTTTAAAAAAGGTAAAAATTTCGAAAAATCGTTTGCTAGAAGCATTTTATTTCAAACATTTTCATTCCACAAAAGTGCTATTTATAGATTTAAATTTAGAATTTAGTTTTTCTGCGATATACTAGTCAAACACTTAAACACATCGTGTTTAAAAAACTGGAAATGAGCTAAATTAAATAGGAATCTACAAACTGTAAGAAAAAAATTATATTTCTCGAATTGTGAAGAAAGGATTTTGCTTGAATATTTAGAGTTGGAATAAGTTTTCTTGTTCAGTATTTTATTATTTATTCAATAAATTTTATTTAAAATAATTTTACTTAGAAAATTTTATTTAGAATAATTTTGTCCTTCCTTATATACACGCAACTTAAATATATATGTATATATAGCTTGGTAATCGTATTGTCGAGTTATTAAATGTAAAATTAAACTAATTAAGGTTACCCAAAGTTAATAAATTCGCTACAGTTTTAAATATTATATGGAACTTACTGGTTGGCACCTGTGTGTTAAAGAATTCAATTTTGTGTGTTTCAAATTCCAATTTTTAACTTGCTGCATTCTCTTTACCAAAATTAAATCTTATTCTCAATTTATTAGCTATTCCCATACATAAAAATAATCTTGTTTCACGTGCTTAAAAAGGATGTTCATTCATTTCCCTATTAACAATTCATCAGATTAACTTTATTTTGTTATTACTTCACAAAAAACTCCTCGCAAAAAATATAATAATAATATCATTTTTAGCTCTTCTTTACTTAAATAATTTAAGGAAATAATTTAATTACAACGTAGGAAGTGGCAACAACATTTATTTTTCCTTCCGCTTTTCTAAAACCAATATTTGCAAAGCTGACGAGAAGAGCTCGAATTCTGCGTTGGTTATTTTTCATTAGCTCCGCGACTAAATTTAATTTGAAGGTTTCTTTAGTTATTCTTTTACTTAGACTTTTTCCTTTGAAAGTTTTTCATTTTCATATAAAATTCTTACTCAAAATTTTATAGCTTTTCCAGTACAATAGTTTTAAAATTGTTAATTTGCAACATTCTTTTTCTTTTCGGTTCAATTGTAAAACTTTTCGTGTGTGGAACATATTGGAAATCTTTTACACAATATCTATGTTTTATAAGAGCGTTTTGTCATATAAGAAATAATTAAAAACAAATAGCTTGCTTAAAAAAAATAATATTCGAAAATTATTTTTTATATGTATTTCAGAAAAAAAATTATTCATCCGAATAATTATTTCCATGTTTAATTAGTAAAATCTTTTTTTCTTTAATCTTCTCTTCCTTTCTTTAATCTCAAATCTTATTGGTAAAATCTATTTTTAAGCACAGTATTTTTTTTTCAAAAAAATTGTAGAAGTATTTTAAAAAATTGCAGAAGTATATTTAGTTTTCACCTTTTCTTCTGTTTCAGCGATATTTTTCTTTGTGTTAAAAGTTTACGATAAATGGAGAATTTGTAAAGATGCGTTAATAGACAGGCCTTATGTTTTTTTTTTCTTTTGAAAAAACAACAAAAAATTGCGACATAGATACCATTTGTTTAGTTTCTAAGTGATAAACGAAAAAAATTGAAAGCATTACTTTGGATTTACTTGTCTAAAGCAAAAAAAGATAAATAGGAAATAACAGTCGATAAGCTTCAAGCGCTTGTTTTCCAGACTTGCCTATATATATATATATATATATATATATATATATATATATATATATATATATATATATATATATATATATATATATATATATATATATATATATATATATATATATATATATATATATATATATATATATATATATATATATATATATATATATATATATATATATATATATATATATATATATATATATATATATATATATATATATATATATATATATATATATATATATATGTAATAACAGGGCTCCAACCCTGTTATCAGTGTTGTATTTAGCTTGGAATAATTGCAGTCATAAGCCATCATACGTTCTAAACAGGTTTATTTAAATATAGCTGGTATCGATAACAGTCACGTCCCCACTCCTGCAAAGGAGGGGGAGTGGACAAGACTCCGGACAATCCCGGAACAGCTTATCGGGATCACATCAAGATGAAAAGGACACGCAAAACTATGCGTTCTTACGTTTTATACCAACATAGATTTGGAGTAAAAAGGCACATTCGTACATTCCTTGCAACCTTACGCATTAAGGAAAATCATTTCTGCTTCCTTATATGGAATTGAAAAAGGGAACGATTCTAAAAATAACTCTTCCCTTGAAATATAAATCTATTTATATTTCAATGGTATGTTTTCAGCCTTCAATTCCCAAAATAGAATCTCTCTACGCTTATTCTTTAACAAAGACATTTTATGAAAACGAAAGAGATTTAATTCTTTTATTAATACAAAAGTATTTACTTTTTGTATTACATCCCCCCCAAAAAAATTTTTTGGTGAGCCAAAACAAAAAAAATAAAAAAATTTAGAATACTTTAAATTTAAAATTTTTCGGTTGGTACGATTGTTCCTTTTTCCCTACTACAAACAACATTTTTTCAATTATGTAAAGAAGAAAAAAATTATTTACAATGACAAAAATAACAACATGATTATGCAAATTATCTGTTCAGACAACTAAACAGAAAAAAAAATTAAACATTTATAAACTAATCTACTAAAATGTTCAAAAAATTTTCACACAAAAATATTCCAAATTTTTATGCAAATGAACTGGACAACAAGTGTCATTTAATCAGAATTTAAGATTCTGTGTGGTTAAATGATTATTTACTAGATGAAATATAACTATTCTACTAAAAATTTCAAAAAAATTTTTCACACAAAAATATACAAAATTTTTATGCAAATGAACTGGACAACATGTGTCATTTATTTAGAATTTAATTTCAACATTTGTGGTTTGTGATATTTCCTATGCTTTGATACATGAACTTTTTCAAAATTTTGTTTACTTAAATTTCTTTTCATTTATTTTGTTTTTATAATCAGTTTCTTGGTCATTCTTTCTTTTTCCTATTTTTCCTCTGCTTTTTTTTTGTTTTTGTTACCCTTTACATATTTTTTCGTCGATATTAACCTGATAATGAACGCATCCATTACCTAGATCTATCTTCGAATCATTTGAACTTTTTGGACATTCTTTCTTTCTATTTTTTGATGTTTACTTTTACTGAAACATCCTTAACATTCATTTTTTCGATGCTTACTTTTTTGAAACATCATTCTTTTCTTTTTTCGATGTTTACTTCTTTTGAAACATCTTTTTCACCATTTTTAACCTTAACATTTTGAGAATTCTGCTGTTTAATGTGCAAAGATAAGTTGTCACTTTTAGAATTAGCAGAGATGATCAGTCTCTTACCAAATAGAGTAACAACTGGCCCGACGCAATGAATAAACAAACAAAAGTCCCTGCAAGTCTACAACCCTACTAAAGCATGTAGTAAATCAGTATCAAGTATAAAACTTTGCTGAGTTAAAAAATTGGCCTATCGTAATAAGGGAGTCTCACAAATTTTGTTAAGTGTTAACTGTCCGTTTGTTTGGGTTTCACATTTTTTAAAATAGGAATATTTAGTTTTGACCTAGTCCGAAAAAGTAAAAGAAGTATTACACTTTCTTTAAGTTTATTTGAAAACTCTTCATTTTTAGGTTCAAAAGACAGTTTTGAAAGATTTAATTTTTAATGTGGTTAAATCTAAAAATCATTTGGAATCAAAAGTTTAAAAAAAAAACTTAATTTAGTTTGCCGTCACTAATTTATTTGACGTTTGAACCACATTTTTTTTTCAAAAACATTTTAAATGCACTAAAGAACTAAATTGTATCATAATTTATGTAAAAAATAAATAAATAAATGAACAATAGAAATGCAATCTAATCCTTAATAATATACTATTGAATTATTCATAATAAAAAGTTTAGATTACTACTCATATTTAATATTACTAAAATATTTAATCATAACATTGAGAGAGAAAAAAAAATGAGAGAAAAAAATATATATCTACAGTAAATCCTTTCCATTAGCCCACTCTTCCTTTGACCTTCCTCCATTTTTCGGTGACGAGAGAAAAAAAAATCACTTTTTTTTTTTTTTCCGCGCACTTAAATCGTAGCAATTCATGAATATTCATGATTAAGATTCGCGCACATTCACTTTTTATTTCACAACTTGAGTAGTAAGAATTGTAGGATCACTCGGTGTCGAATCACTACTTTGGATGATGTTTCTTCCAGTTTCTTCCAATTTATAGGCACTATGGAATTGTAGGGTCATCGGATGGGATACTTTCACTGGTTTCAGGGGACAGCATTTCAGGCACGACGAGGTACAAGTAGTACGGGTGGAAATCGCCCTTCCATCCTTCCTTCCTTCAACGTTTTTTTCACTGCCGATTTTTTTTCTCTTCTTTTAAGTCCAAGGGGGGAGAAGCTTTCCGGATGGGATGAGGTTTCAAAACGGATGGGATGAGGAAAATTGCAACGTAGCCGTCACAGCCGGTCCAAAGATTTCCTCAGCAAGCAACTATCCTGTCGACTTGTAATATCCTGGCGGGTTGTAATAACAGGGCTCCAACCCTGTTATCAGTGTTGTATTTAGCTTGAAATAATTGCAGTCATAAGCCATCATACGTTCTAAACAGGTTTATTTAAATATAGCTGGTATCGATAACAGTCACGTCCCCACTCCTGCAAAGGAGGGGGAGTGGACAAGACTCCGGACAATCCCGGAACAGCTTATCGGGATCACATCAAGATGAAAAGGACACGCAAAACTATGCGTTCTTACGTTTTATACCAACATAGATTTGGAGTAAAAAGGCACATTCGTACATTCCTTGCAACCTTACGCATTAAGGAAAATCATTTCTGCTTCCTTATATGGAATTGAAAAAGGGAACGATTCTAAAAATAACTCTTCCCTTGAAATATAAATCTATTTATATTTCAATGGTATGTTTTCAGCCTTCAATTCCCAAAATAGAATATATATATATGTATATATATATATATATGTATATATATATATGTATATATATATATATATATATATATGTATATATATATATGTATATATATATATATATATGTATATATATATATGTATATATATATATATATATGTATATATATATATATATATATATATATATATATATATGTATATATATATATTTTTTCAATTTTCGCGTGCTAGGATTCTATCTTAATCGTTTGAAAACGTGGCATTCGTTTATGTTAGCAACGGTTTTTTCCATTCTATTTTGAATAGGCCAAGCCTGTCACGTACTAATTCTCATAAGTAACAGAGCCTTTATTCTTTCACAAAGATTCTTTTACAATTGTTTCAATTCTATCACTGTATATTTGCACAAAGACTTAACACAAAGATAGGCATTGAACCATGTTGAACATAAACAAACTTATAATGCATCGAAATAACCAGGTACACAAAATATTACGCATCTTACATCAATTACTATTCTTATATCAATTTCAATTCCGAAAATACTTTAATTTACCTTTGCTGGAAATAAATGACCCATTAAAGGGTTAATAATACAATTACAATTCCATAGATAAGGCTGAAATTACAATACGTTGTTGAAACTCTGTTTTTTATTTTTTAAAGCAAATTTCTATTAAGGTAACATTAAAAATTAATGCTGCACTTTAAGAATTATAAGCTCTTACAAAGCAACTTACTTTGCTTACAAAATGGAATAAAATCTAGAAAAACTCTAAAAAATGCTGAAATGAAAAGAAAAAAAACTTATCTTGGCCATGCATTTAAATATAAATACTGGATAGGGTTTATCTGTAGCTTATTGAATTTTCTTAGTTTTAGCCGTTGTTTAAATTTCCTTTTAGTTAACTCAGCCTTTTTAATACGAGGACCGTAAGGTTCTGAGAAAGCTGTAGAGAATGAATCAATAATCTTCTAAGTCCCTTGAGAATCAATTTAATCTTATAAACAAAAGAAAAGCTGAAAATACAATACAGTATTTCTGCTTATTTATCCCTTAAATAACTTTTCTGGTTCAGAGGGAATTTTAAGTAAGAATTTTAATTATCCGAAAAATAATTCAATTGCAAAGCTATAGACTTTTTTTCTCTTCTTTTAGAAGAGCTTTCTAAACGGTGGTGAAAAGTTAATTTAAATTTACAAATAAACCAGTTTTAATTAGGGCAGTACTTGTAAAGATATCATTTCAATTCCGGTCAACTTTTGTTCTATCCGAAGATCATTTTCCCAAGGGGTTGTGAAGTTTTAAGCAAATTACGATTGTAAGCTGAAGTATGATTTTCATGCATTTAAATACTTACATAATTAATATATCTGTAATTATCCAAAATCATTTAAAATTAGTTTATAAGTATGATTATAGCATGTATTGATATTATATCTAAGTACAAAATGCTTCAAGCTTTACCTCAAAAGTTATAAGAATGTTTTCTTTTGCTTTTAATTTTGCGCACTGCCTAAATTAATTTCTGCGTTTCGAATATAATTAGATTTCTAAATAACCCAATGCAGGGCTGCAAACTACTACGCTTTCGGAAAAATATTTTATTGTGCAGAAGGCGAGTATAAATTAAAGCGAAATGTGGAGGTGACGGGTTCGAATCCTGTCGTAACCGTGGATGTATTCTGCGTTGTGTCCTTCTCGGAATTGTTCTATCTGTCCTTCTACTTCACAAAGATTTATAAGCCTAAATTGAGCACACAAGCCTGCAAATGTATGTAATTTCAGTAAAGCAATAAATTGAAGCTCTCATAATTTTTGGTGATTTTGCTAACATTTTAACACGTTGACAGAGATGCCAACTTGCTCCGGACAGGAAATTAATATTTTAAAGTGGTAGTTTATCAAATGGTTATTCTTGGGTTAATAAATTCAATTTAGTAGATTTTTATCCACCACTATTTCTAAATAATTCGTAGGCTTATATAATTCACCACTTCAGAGTAGTTATGTCATGCTATACCTGTTAAAAAGCAAGCAAAAATAGTCAAATATTTGCAAAATTTAGTTAGTAGTTATTTACCGTTTTTTCAATATTGTTGGCGTGTCCGGAGCAGTTGGCATCTCTGCGTTGAATGCCATGAGGGTCACCGGTGACAGGCACTGAGTTTGTTCGTAGCTCCGTCGATTATTAGAAACACATAATTCGAGTAAATTTTTAATGCTTTTATTTTTATATATTATTATCGTTACTAAAATGGTTTGAAGAAATTAATGCAATTTAGAACACGCAAAAATAGTTTCATTTATATACACAGAGATGCCAACGTGCTCCGGACAGCGAATAAATATTTTCAAGTGGTAGTTTATTAATTGTGATTCATGGTTTAATAAAATCAAATTGGTTGTTTTTTATCCGCCACTATTTCTAAACAATTCGTAGGCTTATATGATTCACCACTTTTTAGTACTTAAGTTATGATATACCATTTAAAAGCAAGCAATTATAGTAAAATATTTGCAAAATTTAATATTTTCAATTTTACGAATCTAAGAAATAATTCATTAAACCTTCAATTTATATACCACTAGAAGAAATTTTCCCAAAAATGAGCAGAAAGTTGGCAGCCTTACCATTGGCATCATTTGATGAGTGAGTTTCTTTATGCATTTCGATTAAATAAATTAAAATAATGTATGGTTGCAAATTTATGTTGCTATCAGTTGTTGCAGTCGAAAGAGATGATGCATTGATAACGAGCACATCATAAAAATGATAATGTAAGTAGGTATGAAATTTTATTTGTTAATCAACTAAAAAAAAAATAATTGATCACTTTTAATCAAAAACTTACTATCAGTTTTTCATTTGGCTGTTTCACCTTAGTTTGACTTTTAAATGAATCAGATGCCATTGCGTTAATTCTTTCAAATTCCGATAGTATTAATAGTTGTTTGGAAGCTGGAGTTCTGTTGCGATGTCAATTAAATTAAATAGTTACAAATAACTGTGTTGCCCGGATAACTAACAATGCAAATATTTGCGACACTCTCTAATTAAATTCCATATTTTATTAAAAGAAATAAAAAATTTTCACTTTTCCTTGCATATTTTTTTGAAATATTAAAAGGACAATAAAGTTTAATAGTATTTATTTTAAATATGAATTGTTTGAAACATAAGTCATACTGGTGGATACAATTATAAATAAAGAGTTAAAAAATAAACAAAAACTGAGTCGCGTTTTTACATTTTATATTTTTGACAAAAATATATAATCACTTCTATACTAGTTCCATGCAAGCAATTTTTCATTTAGCAGCAGTATTTTGGGGATTTTACAAAAAAGTTGTAGGCACAGTTTAATATATCATGTTTGAACCATTTAAAAATGGTGTAATTTTTACCCATACGAAATTTGCATCGACTTAAATGAGCGTATTTTTCCTCTTTTAATGCTATCATAAATCTCATGCTAATAATCTTATGTTACGTTAATATCAAATGTAACATAGAATCAAGGTGCTTGAATCCCGCTAACAGCCACCACATAGACTGCTAACTTTAAAGTCATACCACAATTATCGAAATAAACATAATTTTTTTTGTTTTATTTTATTTTATAACCGTAGTTGAACAACCGACCCAATTTTATGGGCTTACGACTACTAACTCCGTAGCCCTGTAATTTTGAACCCAATCCAGAAGACAAGTGAACTACTGGATCGAGAATTGGTAAAAGTTTGCCTTCGTGGAGGACTTTTTGATGGAGCTAACCCGCATTTGCGTTACATGGAAAGGAAGACCACGAGAACCTCCCACGGTTAGTCTGACGGCAAGGAAAATAAACATGATGGATGGTTAAGGGTCGCTGCACGGCCCTGGTGCCCAGCTCAAAAATCAAGACAAGACAAGTAACATATAAAAATATTACAGTAGGCATGCTTCAAGCTCGCATAAACAGGCGCCTATTTTCAAGACTTGCCAGAAATAAATTTGAAGAGACAAAAGTGATTTGAAAATACGTAAAATTGGAACGAAAAATAAAGGCGAGAAATAGAACTAGTAAAACGACAATAGCCGAAAGAGAAAAAAGATGTATACTACAAGAATGTTTCGACATAACCATCCAAATAGGACTAACAGTATTGCCGTGTAAAATCGTAACAAATATTTGCTGCTGAAAGCAAAATTGTTTACATAGAGTTATAGAAGTGTTCATATTATTTTGTTACCCATCTATATATCTATTTTCTTAAACTTTAAATCCATTATCTTAAACACGCATTTTGATTGTGATCATTTCCTTAAATATGCTCTCTACGCTTTGTGCATTTTCTGAAAGTAGTGTAGTTGAAAAATAATAATTTAATAAAAATATTAGGAAAGGTTATCAAAGCATTATAATAATTATTTCAGTGAAAGAATATTTTGAAAAGGTGTAAACATTTTTACAATTTTCGAAGTTAATTTGACGAGAAGTTAAAAAAAAACTGCATCATCCCGAAACTTAAGTTTTCCACGACCTGGTTGGTAGGACACTGGGATCGTGTCCAAATTCCGCCGACCGAAGAATCCCCATTTTTTAAATGGTGACTGGCGCGTTAAAATCTGTGGGGTCACAAAATCATCCATGCTGCCATGACAAATAAATACCTCTAGGGGTTCTGAATTGGAAATTGATCGTTCGCTAATTCAAGTCAAAATAACGATGCGCAGAGGAATGACTGGAGTATGAGTGGGCGTAAAATGGACGTATGAATGGAGTATAATGGGAAGTTACGTGTGAGGCTGAAATCATATTCTTGGCCACAGATGGCGCCACTAAAAAAAAGAAACGCACTCTCTGCTTTAAAAATCGCTTGGATTCCCATAGCAGGTTTGGTAACATTAGCAAGTGGTATTAGAAACAAATTAAGACACCCATTTAAAATTAAAATTTGAATTTTCACTGCTTCAAACTTAATTTCTTCATGAATATTATTTTTTCCAAAAATAAACCTTTTTGACGTTTCTGAGAACACTTTTTCACAATAAACTATGTAACGAGGATTATAATTTAAGAGTTACAAACTTAATTACTTAAATTTATTACTTACTTAAGGATTACTACTTAGGAAAAAACATTTTGGAGCAGCATTGACAAAAATGCTCCTAATTGCATAAAATTTGGAAGACGTAGGGTGTGTTTTGCAAGAGTTTCATAATTTTCCTGAAAAGTATGGAATGAAAAATTCAGGTGGTAAACGTAGAATTCGTAAACTTCCTCTGAAATACATAATACGACGTGGAACACAATGCAAAATATAGCACAGGCGAAACAGATATTCCTGGATCAAAATCTAATGTTCATCGAACAACACCAGAACTTATTTAAATATTTTTTGTAGTTAGAAAGCAAAAATATAAAATAAGTTAAAACAGCCACAAAATAAATTTGAAAAAAACGCATAATGTCATTGACCGACAATTTCTGAAAAAAAAATAACACTGATTCCCTACATTACTCCTAATTTATTTACCACTAGAATAAATTTTTACATAAAGTGAATAAAAAAAAGCCGACTTTGTTAATTAAATTTGAATTGAAGTTAACTTCAGCACCATTGCAAGAAAATGATTCAAAAGTTAAAAAAGAAAGCCTTTTTAATTTTGCTCTCACTTCATGATGTTTTACATATATATATATATATATATAAATAAATAAATACAAAAAAACAGTAAGAAAGTTAAGAAAAACAATAAGTTTCATTTATTGCGCTTAAACTGCAAGTAAACAGCACTCATTAGATAAGTTCAAAATGAAGAATCAAACAAAGAAAAAATTTTCCGGTTTTTTAATTAACATTTCATTTTTTTTTTTCTTTTTTAAATAAACTGTTTGTTATTCTTTACTTATTATTTCCCACCCCCCCTTTTTTTCATATGTCTATAATTTTTCTTTGTTTTATTCTTCATTTTGAACTATATATATATATATATATATATATATATATATATATATATATATATATATATATATATATATATATATATATATATATATATATATATATACCGAAGAGCCATTACATTATGACCAACCTCCATCTATAACAATGGGCTCGCCCCAGGAACAATGTTTTCATGGGGCACATTAGAATCCATAATCCACATAGAACTATCCCTGACGTCTGTAAGCTACTTGAACATAGTTGCAGATCAGGTTCATCCATTCATGGAGAATAAAACCCACTAAAACCTTCTACGGTTAGCCTCACTACAAAGGAGCTCTAATTTACGATCCGTTTACTAACTGGAGATATTTTATGTCAGCACTGTGGTCGGTGCGAGCTGGGGGCGGAATTCGAATTAATCAGCCATTACCGGGATTCAAACCCCTTTCGCCTCTTTGGGAGGTGGGAGCTCTATCCTCTGAGCAACCACGACGCTCCCTCAAAATATAGGGAGTAGCTGGAATCTGGGAAATATGTTTCCAATAGTTTGGCCAGCTGAGCGGTCCTACGTTGCTATTGATTTCTGAGTTTGTTTCCGGATCTCGAAAACTTATTAAATAAATTGAAAAAGTTTTTCACACAATTATAAAATTCATTTATCCAAAGATAATTCCATGTAAAAAATAGCTCTCAGTATATATTTCATTTTTTATTATTTTAACAAATAATAGTGGAAAAATTGTGATTTATAAGGTATACAAATTTTTCATCATTTCAATGAATACAATTTCACCTGGCAAAAAACCAAATATCAGAAAAATCTATCTAATCGTTCATAAGAAATCGAATATTAAAAATACGACTTTTTTTCGGAAATGCGGGGTCCGTTACTTATTTTTCGCATTGTACTTTTACAACTGTAACTTTAACTCTCGAAAATTTTTTTTAAAAAGCTTACTTTTTTTTTAAACGACATTGCAAGAAACATTAATGGTGTGAGCACGTACTGAAAAGTAACAATATTTCAGGTTTATATTTTTTAGTGTTTTCTAGAAAATTACTTTTGAACGTGTATAAAGAATGAAAAATTTTCTCGCTAGAACTGAGCAGTACTTTGCAGATTCGTGTTTTATGTTTTAATTTTTTGTTTACATTTTTATTCTTTAAGAAATTCTTCTTTCATAAAATTGACTTTATTTATGAAAGATGAGTTCGACGTGGAATTTTTCTCTATAATAATACTCAAATATGAAGCAAAAGAAAATCCAACGAAATATTAACAGCTTGAGATCATGGGTGTTTGTACCACGAAAAATAGCAAGAACTGGTGTTAAAATAATTTTAATTTCTGGCATTCTATTCTGGTCCATTTGCAAAGTGAAAGTGGGCTGAAAGTGAAACGGAAAACCGGAACTGCTGGTAACAAAACCATTTCCGGTTTAGCTAGTTTATGGGGGGGGGGGGAGTATTTATTGAAGTTTACTTTTTCTGCAGAACGAAAAGATTTTATATATATATATATGCTATATATTTTATGTATGCTATATTTGCAAGAAACAAATGAGTAGTTACAAATATTTTATTCTTCTTGATAATAAGCTAAAACAAAAAGTCTATCATACCAGTTATTGCTTTTTTCCGTCTTGATATATGAATGCTTTCAGCCCTGAGGCGGACAACTTTCCCAAAAAAATTATTACACATACCTGCCATCTTTTGATCCCTTCCATTATGACTTTTCCCAGCGGTAGTAAAATGGAATTAAAATTTCCATTGTAAGCAAAAAAATACATTTATTTGAAAAAGCATTAACTAACATCCGTAGTAGTAATACATATTAACCTATATGCCAATTTTTTTTAAGAATAGTGGTGATCAAAATCATTTAAAAAATAAGTTTATAAAAGAAAAAATAGTATATATTTACTACCACTTTAAATATAAAAATAAAATTTTAAGCCAAATGCGTAAAAGTTGGAAGGTGTGATTACAGTTATTATTGATTAAAATTTTAAAAAAGTGGTTGGCAAGATTTCATAAAAATAGGAGCAAACTTGGCACTATAGATGCAGCTCCAATTTAACAAAAAAAACAAATTCCGACGAATGATTTGTAAAAAAAAAAGCGGAAACAAAGTAGTTTTGTGGCCATTTTTTAACATTTTGTATGGATTGCAAAAATTTAAAAAAACGTATTTTTACGTGACCCGCTTGCAGTGTGTAAACGGGGATACCACTGGTGACTAGAAAAATAAGAAGTAGCAAAAACTCTTCTTTAATCTTGATTTACTTCATCTATTTAATTTTAAGATCGTAATTACCACTTTTTTTACATTGCAAATTATCCATATCAAGAACAAAATCTAACATAACATTTATCATTTCCATCATGCCGACCAGGCCTGAAAGCGAGACGGAAAAGAGAAAATACTGGTAGGAGAACTACTTCAATATTAGATAATATTTGGGAGGATTTAATCTGTTCTCAACAATAAACAATTCACTGTAACAAATTTTTTTTCAGGGAAGAAGCATACCTGCCAACTCTTCCGGAAGATTTTATATTTAAAGTGGTAGCAATACACAACTTATTCCAATCAACTTTTTGAATTATAATGATAATTATAAATGAGTTTGACCACCACTACATATAAATAATTACAATAAATATATAAAAGCATAATAATTCATGTTCAAGCGAATTTCAACGGGAACCAAATATAAATATATTTTTCAGTTAGATTGTTTTTCGTTTATTGTTTTGCAACCACTCTGAAAATCCATTCTCGAAAAGAGTGAAAGTTGGCAGGTATGAAGAAGCAATTCACTATAAAAATTTTATCCGTTAAAACCAATTGGTAGTTAAGGATTTTTATTATTCCCGAAAAAAAGCTTAAAAATGAAATTTATTCGTTACCAGTTTTTACTCTTTTCCGTCTTGATATATATTGGCATACCCTCCAACTTATGAAGATTTTGAAAATAATTCTTTCTAGTGGTAGCGAACCAAAGTAGAAATTTTTAAAGCAAATGGATCTCTCATAAAACTTTTATCAGAACTTAAGAATCTAGCCATATGGCCTGCACTCTTATAAGTAATAGTGGACAAGTTATGCTAAAATTAATTTTTTTTAAATATTAAGACGTTAATTTTGCTACCGTCTGAAAAGAAGATTTCTGAAACTACGGAAATTCCGTAGCAGTTGGAGGGTATTTATATGGGCTTTCAGCCCTGATGCCGACGTATCACCCATGATATACTTTCTTTTTATTTTCAGGTTCATTTGAACCAGTAGTACAAACAGTACTATTATATGTCCATTATGGGTATTTATTGATGAATGGGAAAAGGGCCAGTATTTGGCCTCAGGAGCCCAGCTAAACCGAACAGAACATAACATAACATTTATTTTGCAAGCTTGCCAACTATTACGCTTTTAGCGAAATATTTTAATGAGTGGTAGACATTTAAAAATCAAAGCATTTCAAATTTTTGGTAGTGTGTAAACATTTTCTAAGTCTCAGCATGAAATGGAACTTGACTTGACTTAATAGGAGTGTTGCTCAAGCACCTGCCCGCGGCAGTGGGCACCCGACTTCTTCATCTGAGATGTGCTAACTGGCAACTGAGACTATTGGCATAGGGTTAATGGGAAAAACAAGGAAATTATACAATTGGTGCCGTTGTGTATGAACTTTTATATCATTTATATGTAGTGGTGTGGAAAATAAGTTTAAATGAATAAAAAATAATACACTACAACATAAATATAACTACCGCTAGATTAAATATTTTAAAAAATGGGGTAACGTTGGCAGCCCTGACTTCAATTTCTAAACTGAAAAAGAAAAATAATGCTAGGAAAACGATGCTTATTATGATAGATTTTGCAAATTTATTTATTCACAACTTCCTACATTTTTAGTGGCCAATGGCCTCCCTACTACTTTTAATTTGTCTTGGTGGCCAGGATTTCCCAGTTCTTCTGAAAACAAGCTAATTATGTTATGGTTTTATTACTAACCATTTCTTTTTTTTTTTCGGGAGGAGGGCATAAACTGGTCTATAAACGGCTATAAATAAATATATATATATATGTAATGCAGAGAAAACATGGAAGAAATTATGTAAAGGAAAAACAGAACAAAACATAAAGCGAAACATAACATAAAGCGAGTAGCAAATTGAAATGAACTTACATGAAATGGCCCAGCTCTCAATTCAAGACAAGATTAAGTGATAAAAGCATTATAATAATTTCTGCTTAATTCTTAACCGAAGAAAAACAACTTCTAGAAATAACCTCAAATGATGCACAGATATAATTACCTGACAAAAAACTTCATTCGCTTCTAAAATAAATAAATATGGAATTGTATTTATTACTTATGTCTGTTCTATTGTTGCGTTTGTTTTGTTCTATATTTTTGAAGCGAATGAAGTTATTAATCTAGTTATATCTTACGGCTTCAGTTTCTTAGGATTATTTAAATAAAACGGATGTACTTCAGGAAGAGTACAAGAAATAAACTATTTTCGGACAAAGTACTCTATTTATTATGTATTATTTTCAGATCTAAAAATTGACTATACTACCCACTATACTGGCTAAGCTATTTATTAATTTTAGATCGACGGATAAGTCTAATTTATTTTGCACTTTTTATATTTTACTCTAATTGTTGTTAAGAAGCAATTAAATAATAAATACAATTTCAGAAACAATTCGTTATGTATAGTTCAAACCTAAAAAAGGAAGAACTTACATTATTGATTTATTAGACCACTATAGAGTTAGAAGCATTGCAAACATCTTTGTGATTCTCATGGGATTAGTGAAAAGCTATTATTTCTCTGATTGAGCTGAAGGCCAATGCAATTACAGCTCAGCTTTTTCGAAAGTCCAAGTTAAGGAAGTTGATGCTTTAATCCTAGAGGCTTTAAAAATGAAAGACACTTAATCTTACTTTCTCTACTTCAAATACATCGAGTTTAAAATTACGTCCACAAACAAAATAGACAGCATCTAGGAAAACAATCTGATTTTCTTTGCCATCTTATATTTTTTGGCCAAGGAAGATTGTTTCAGCAATAAAAAATCCAGTTTCTAAGGAATTTCTTTAAATATATGTTTATTGTTTTTATTTTTCGTAAATATTTTGTAAGAAAATAATATTAATAATAAGTTTAACAGTTAAAAGAAACACATTAAAAGGAACTAGTGAGAAAATTTTTTTTAAATGTATCAACAACAAAAAAAAGTTACGAATTATTATTTTGAACAAGCCTAGTATTTTGTCATTAAAATTTGAACATTTATTTCCATTACAAATGATACAAAGCTAATTTATATGCGTGCTTTTCAATCATCAGCAATGTAATTGAAACGTTTTAATTATTTTAATTATATTAAACACGTTAATTGCTTTGTAAAAATTTCTCAGTAACCTTACAAATTTACACCTTAGCATACTACTTTTTTACAATAATAAATCTATGACTAAATTTGTGAAAACAATTAAGCTTATTTAAAACATATAAATCAACCTCACAGCTGAATAGAACGAATTTTAATTATATCCATATGGCATTGACAAGACAGTGTAACAATAATTTTTTCTGCAAGAGTTCATTGGGAAGTTTCACATTTTCACATAACCTAGTGCTATAAAAGCAACTGACATGATTACTCATAATTTGTATTAATCTGGATTGCAAAAATATTTAGTTCAACGTTGATTGCTTAATTAAATGTGATTGTTGAAACAAATCATGTTGTAAAAACAACAAAATTTAAGCTATTCAAATATTTATGTATTTGTTGTATTAGTATAAAATATTTAACAAGGGAATGCAAAAATTAATTCAATTCTTTAATTAAATAAATTTTAGGATATTCCTATAATAACGCTTTCCTATAAAACAGCTAAAGGCCAATGGTTTATTTCTATAATGGTCTAAAAAATACTTTTAGTAGAGGCTTTTAGTTATAAGAGATTATAGTTAAACAGCAACCAATCTTAAATATAAACCCATTTGAAATCCCTTAAATTGACATATCCTTTAACCCTTTGGGGACGGGTGATTCAGAAAAGCATTCATACAAAATCAGAATCAGGATGTAATTAAATAAAAAACGGTAACTTAAATGTAGTCGTTTCTAATTTGACAGACTTACTTTGCTTTTACTTTAATTATTGTTAGTTTAATCATATATATAATCTATGTTAATTCAAAGTATAACTAAATAGCTTTATTTTGAATAAAGTAATGGTGAATTAAATAAATCAAACAATTATAACTCCGCCCACAAATAAACTGCTAAAGAATTACTCTGATTACCAGTTTTATCTTTTTACCCTGGTTGATACGGTTTTATGCTGGCACATATTTGTGACAGTCGGCGCGAAAGGGTTAAAATACTATATATATTTTGAAAGATAAATAAATATAAACAATTACAAACATTTTAAAAATTACATATGCATTTTAAATATACATATTTTAAAAAATCCTTCTACTTACCTTATATTTTACACTTTTTTATGTATTAAAAACTATCACCTCCTGTATTTTTCAGAATTTTTTTTTATATCGAAAAAAAATATCTGACAAAATGCAACAGGAGCATATTTACTGAATCTTCTTAACTGATAAAGAAGAAACTTACCAAAGATTTTTTGTATTTTTTTATTTTGTGTTTAAACACTCTAGAATATTTTTTTCTTCGGGTTGAAAATCTCCAATTCAAAGGAAGCTTCGTGATTAAATTTAAGTTTTACGGTAATCTTCAGACAAAAAAACAGACAGGGTTGATTTTCATTCTTTTTTTCTAAGAACACCATTTTTTTATGAAGTCTTAACGCTTTGTGTATAAAGCATGCAGAAAAAAAAGTCCAAAGGCAGTAATCAATACACTTTTGTGTCCTAAAGTTATTTGCGTAATCCTATAACAAGAATCACGGTGCAATCTACGGAAGCGGGACTATTTTTCGATTTATTTATTCCCCAATGCGGTCTCGGAATGTTGAAAGCATCAAAATTGACTCTTTTCAACAAAAATATTTCTCCCTTAAGTTATGGGCTGAATTGTCTCCCTTTTTCATGATAAATAATGTAAAATGGAGATTTATTTTTGTTTTGGGCGTTTCAGAAAATATCCCATAATTGGGACAAAAAGCTGATATAAAATGAGATACGATCTATCATAGATAATATTGAACATTTTTTTCTCCTCCAACTTGCTAAGCAATTTAAATATTTAGTTTTTATACATGATATCCTATAAAAAAAAAGCTTATAATGATAATTTAAAAATTGCTCTTAGCTTGCCCTTTAAATTTATGTATCAGATATAATTACTGACAAGAACGTGCAAGGATCAAGGTCTTCATTCACTTAAAATGTTTTTTTCTTCTTCTAATTAACAATATCAGAGAGGCCAACTTGCTCCGGACAGCAAATATATATTTTAAAGTGGCAGTTTATCAAGTGTGATTCTTGGTTTAATAAATTCAATTGAGTAGATTTTTATCCACTTCTATTTCTAAATAATTCGTAGGCTTATATAATTCACCACTTTATAGTACTTATGCTGCCCATCCAGGCCCAAGAGAAAATTCGCACCGAAAAGGAAAGATCATCGGAGTGCCTCCAGCTCAGCCACTAGATTCCTGAGAATTGTTAAGGAACTGCAAGAACTCTTGAAAGACGAGGATTTAGTTTCACTGATCCATTCCCTTCTCCCGGCTCCCAAGACCTAGACTCGGAGATACTCCAACCAAGACGACCACAGATTTTCATCTGTGGAATTCCATTTTTACTTCACGCCACTAGTCATCGTTGCCCTAGGGCTCATTTTCAGATGAAGAGGTCAGGTGCCCGCTGCCGCGGGCAGGTGCCTCATCAAATTCAGATCAAAGCAAAAAAGTACTTATGCAATGCTATGACCATTACAAAGCAAGCAAAATTAATAAAATATTTGCAAAAATTTACTTGGTAGTTATTTACCGTTATTTTAATTATTTTGGCGAGTCCGGAGCAGTTGGCAACTGTGCATTATAAATCAGTCATTTTTGAAAGTAAGTTTAGCGCAAACTTCAATTTAATGCTTAGTAATTATTTCTGCTAACATTTCGATTAATTGCCTCTTTAAAGTTAAAAAATGTCTTGCGTTAATTTGATATCAGATTAATATATAGATACTAGCTGTACCCTGCGTGCGTTGCAAAGCTTTCAGTTTGAATTTAAATTTTGTATTTAAGTGTGTAAATGAGATTTGTGATTATGATTTGAATAGAGAATTTTATTTAATGGTGAAAAAACCAGTGATAGTCTCAACAGTTAATTCTCTAGGATATCGTTAGTGCATTTTCAAACAGACATGTATGGTGATGCACACCGACCATGAAACATATTTTGGATGATGATCTGAAATAATTCTAGATCAATGGCGTCATGAATATTTCTGCTGATATGAGCTGACCAATTTGTCCTGGTGTGAGTTTTTCAATAAGCCAAATCATGTGGCAATTCTCTTTTTCTGCCGTTCAATAGAATGCAACAAACACCGTGTCTCTCTAAAAACATGACTTTTCGCAATAAAACCAAGTTTAGAGCTTAATATTTGTTTTAACTCACGTGTGATAATGCATCATGAAGATCCGATGATGTTTGCCTAAGTTACTAAAGCTCTTTAATTTTAGCTCAAGCAGGATTGCATGTGAATGTAATAAATAACTCTAGCTGTCCATATGCGCACCGATACTTGTAGCAGCACCGAATGAAGTCATTTGGAAACACGAATGTACTGACCTATATTCGCCAAGAAAAGTTTCTATTGATTTGCTTGACCCGATAACAACGTTGATAATGGCTCGGCTGGCGACGTTAAATCTGGTAGTTACACTTTGCCTCCAGAACAGCAAATTCCAGCTGTTTCATTATTAAATTTGAGAGCACTACAAAACATACATAATTGATCCATTTTTCCGATGATGACGCTTGGGTGAAAGACTATAGTTGGTTGTCGGATCATAGTGAAATGCACTGAGATTCAAATCAGAGTATTGGCAGCGTCTGAATAGCGAAGTGCGTTCTTGATTGATTTTTATTCTTGCATCCCGTTGCTCTGATGTTTCCGACGAACGGGCTTGAGTAGTGCGTAGTTGATTTGTTAACAGTCTTCTTTCCTGTTTCTTAGACGTTTCTAAGGAACGGGCTAAAGCATTGTGTTCTCGATTAGTTTCAAGTCTTTCTTCCCGTTGCTCCGATTTTTCTGAAACACGGTTAGTTCTCTTCTTGCGTGCTTGAGATGTTGATCGACTAAGAGCGATTCGTTTAGGCGGCATATTTTTGCAAATATTCTCTTTCAAACAAAAAGAAATGTAGAAGTTGACAGTGGTCGCAAGTTTGCTAATTCGAAAATTCACGTATTTATTTTAAATAATAAAAAAGCAATAAAAATGAAATAAATTAAATAAGAAATATAATAATGATAAAATTTAAAACAAAAATCTATTTTTGGTAAAAATATACTTGTGGGTGCCCCTTGACTAAATTGGTAACTTATGTTTATCACCATTCCTGTTTGCGCGGAACACCGCGGTAACAGGAATGGCTGCCAAAACATAATGATATTTTAATAATACATTGGAAAATTTCAGCAAGACATCGGCCAAAACTTTATAAAATTGCAATGAACCCAATGTAAGCAAAATTAATAAACCCAATAAAATGCATTTTGAATCGAAATAAAAATTAATGGAGTAAGCACAGAAAGAAAAGGAAAAAAAAAACATCTCACTTATTCATTAAGCTTGAATTTCCTCAGTTTTAGGTGCACAGAATTCTCTAATAGCAGTTAGATACTGTCTAAATTTATCATGAATAGAATCTGTGTTCCTCCATCGCCACATAAATTCGGCGAAATGCGAATTGAAAATGGCGTCTGTGGTATCGGAATGGCGGTGACATTTTTTTCTAAAGTCCTTTTTTAATGACTGCCCACATACCTTCGATCCTATTGATCAGAAGCAAAAGTAACCTAACCAGCCGGTATCCAACATAGAACTAACGGACTTCTGAAATTACATATACCGTTGAACATTTAAAAATAACGCTGAAATTTAAACGAATCAGAATCACGATAGGGATTCAACATCGGCCAGCTTGGAGATCAACCGCTATCACAACTTGGTGAGAATCAAGGGGCACCCTCAAATATAGTCTACTCCTATTTTTTAAATGAAATAATTAAAATGAATGTGAATTCGCAAACTTTGTAATAATAAACAATCTAATAGTTTTCAAATGACAACTGTCAGCAATGAAAAATTGCATAGTAAATTGAGCTAAAATTGCATACTAAATATGAATAATTATTAAAAGTGTGCAAGATGAATAAAATTTGCTTTTGCCTTGATTTTTATTAAACAGCTTTCACAATACTAAATCCGTGATACGACCAATAATTACGAAACTTATTCTCGTTGATTTTACGTGCTTGTGCTCACCTGAAATAAAGAACCGAATTATGATTAAATATTAAAGTATATGTAATCTACTTTTCTAAAAGAATAGAGCTATAAGATAGAAAATATCACTGTTGTTATCTTCAAGATATTTGAAAACTGATTCGTGTACAGCAAAATTTAAAACAATGGCTAACTTTTAACCAATCAGAAAATTCCATTTCGATTTTCGCTGATACCGCTGGAACGGTTTGTGGCAGAATGTTCTATTGTGAATCTAAACCATTCTCGAATCCTTCTGAAGGTACACAGAAAATTTCATTTAAATCAGTCCAGCCGTTTAGGAGGAGTTCAGTGACATACACACGAACAGACGAAATATATATATAAAGATTTGTATTGTTTATACATCATGGATGACAAAAACATGTTAAGTATGACATGATCATGGATGACAAGATCAGTTTTGTAAAATAGATCCAAAGGCTGAAATAATTAAATTACGTAGGATTTATTTTTTATATTAAGAATTTTTTTAATTTATGTGTTTATTTCTTTTCGTTAACCAATTTAATTTTACAATATATCTTTTAGCTACTCAGGGCTACCGCGGGCCTTTAAATTTCAAAAAGTGGTTGCGAAAATTAATCAAATGTCGATAATTTAATTTCTGTGTGACCACCACTAAAAATTGTTTTCCAAAGAAAGTATATATGCATAAAAATTCCAGCTTTTAAACCGCTTAACGACAAGTAGTAAATTAAAATGAGAAATATTTAAATTTACTACCACTTCCAAATTTTTTGAGGACCGCTTGATAATGTCAATTGTTCGGATTTCTGCAAAAAAAATTTCTAAATTGGTAGCTAATTAAAGCAACGCCTACTGGAACTGATAGCAACCACACGGTTTTTATAAGTAGTCCGAACAGACCTCTATGAAGGTAAACCAGTTAATGAAAGAGCCATTTAACAGAAAATCTAGCAAAAGCAAGAAAGTGGTAGCAAATATATGTCTAAAAATTTATTTAATTTATAATTATGATTGGTTTGTTTCATTTACTTGTCAATCACTACAGATTCAATTCCCAAGTATATATGATAAATAACTCTCAATTACTTTTGAAATAGAATTTGAGTTCATGCGCACAACTGGTTCACTTTTGACAGAATCTGCGCAGACTATTTACAAGAAACCGTGTGGCGGCTCTCTGTTGTAGGAGGTGATGATTAAAGTCAAACTTGCTGAATAAGGATAAACCCATTCTTAAAAGAAGTAATCACGAGATAACTGCAATAAAGTTGCATTTAATATATTTCGAGTTAGTGATATGTAGTGGAAGGAAATTACTTAAATTGAAAAGTACTAAACTAAAAATTTCATTACCACTGGATAAGTTAAATTTCGTTATCACTAGAAAATAATTTTTACAAAGCGGGGCAAATTGGCATATCTGTAAATGCAACTTATTTTGGGCGCAAAACATGAATATGGAGAAAAGCCACAGTTTTGAAAAAACATTTGTGGTCTGAGTTTTTTAATATTTAAAAACTTACTCCAATGCTGTATTATCTGGACTCATAAGAAATTTTTTAAAAACTGAGAATAAAACAGTGACTTCCATTTCAAAATTTGGTGATTTTTAAAAAAGTTTAATAACTTGTAAAATACTTATATTATTTGTCAGTTCTGAAGCCCAGTTAATTCTTCACAGCAACATGATATATAGAGTTTAAAATAATCGCATTTTTCAAATGTAAGTCCCTTAACCCTTTCGCACCGGACGGGACGTGTGCTGTCCCAGTCCATGGATGAAAGCCCTTACATACCCTCCAACTTATGAGGATTTTGAAAATAATTCTTTCTAGTGGTAGCGAACCAAAGTAGAAATTTTTAAAGCAAATGGATCTCTCATAAAACTTTTATCAGAACTTAAGAATCTAGCCATATGGCCTGCACTTTTATCAGTAATAGTGAACAAGTTACGCTAAAATTAATTTTTTTACCGTCATTAATTTTGCTACCGTCTGAAAAGAAGATTTCTGAAACTACGGAAATCCCGCAGCAGTTGGAGGGTATGCCCTTATATAGCAAGACGGAAAAGAGAAAAACCTGGTACGTAAAACATTTCATTCCAGTATTTTTTTCGAAAAAAATGAAATATCTGTAACTATCAAGATTTTTTTTATAATTCTGGCATATATATAAAACTGCTTCTGTTCCAAGATAAAGTAGATATTGTTGAAAAATTTAAAAAAAGAATAAGTAAACTCCTCCCCAAAACTAGCTATAACTGAAATGGTTTTACTACCAGCCTTTCCTCTTTTCCGTCTCGCTTTCACCCCTGCTGATTTTTCGCCGTATTGAAAGGGTTAAACTGCGGCTTTTTTATTTTTCTTGGGAACAGAGCTTCGAAAAACTATGTTAAAGCACATGGCTGAAAAGGTAGCAGAGGGGGGGGGTGAAAGGCGCATTTTTCGTACACAATATCATCCGAAGAATTGCCACCCTACCATCACCTCCTACATCAAGAAGCCTCCACACGGTCTTTCATAAGTAGTCCGCGCAGACTGCTTAAAAGCGAACCAGTTGTGCGCATGTACCCAAATCCTTATAAAAAATTATCTTATATATTTGAGAATTGAATCTGTAGTGGTTGACAAGTGAATAAGGTAAACCAATAATATTCATAAATAAAATTAATTTTTAGTCATATATTTGCTACCACTTTCCTTTTTTAACTATATTCTGGATTAAATAACTCGTTCTGTAGGTTGATATCCTTTACAGTGGTCTGATCGGACTACCTATAAAAAAAAACGTGTGGAGGCTACTCGCCAAATTTCAGATTACAGTGTATATAGTCCATTTTGGAGTCTTGGGCCTGCACTAAAGCACACAGAAGTTTGGACTCTCTAAAGCATTCACGTTGGTGGGAATGCGATAAATTAAAGGAGAAATTTTAATACGCAATTGCAGTTTTGTATCGCTGCATAAGACGGCCACTTTGAAGCCAATTATATTTTTCCATTTCTAAAATTCTACTCTGATAACTATTCGTTTTATTTTGTTAATTTATTAGTTTTTAATAAAGTTATTTCAAAAATTGTTGTCAGGTTTTTCTGCCACATTCTTCTAAATGATTTTCTTGTAAATTTTTTCACTTTTCCGAGGAGCAAACAGCCCTGAGATTTTAACACCACTGAATTTAGCACCTAAAAGTTAAAGGGAAATTAAAAAGAAAAAAATTCCAACAACCGAAACAGGCATTAAACACCACTTGTGAATTTTTTATCGATTGTAGCCTCCTAGTATAAATCCAGCTGTATATATTTGTGAAACGTCCTTCATTTTTTCT
This sequence comes from Parasteatoda tepidariorum, assembly GCF_982258835.1. NCBI lineage: Eukaryota > Metazoa > Arthropoda > Arachnida > Araneae > Theridiidae > Parasteatoda > Parasteatoda tepidariorum. The sequence goes on from NC_141759.1 coordinate 57,619,750, forward strand.
ACGTTTTAATACATTTTTTTATCTTCTTTCGCGTGTGTGACGACAGAATCTTGCATTCTATCACTGAAATGTTGAAAACTTTTCTACTAACTATAGTGCTCAAATATTCACTAAAGCTGTCTCACAGATAAAAATACAAGTTTGGATTATCGTTCCTTGACCGCTGCAAACCAGAAGTAAATTCCTTGAGGTAAACATATATAAGAAAGCTTTTGTATGCCTATTTTATTACAATATTCAGAAAGTGACTTTAAAAAGTTTACTTTCTTAAAACAGAAATATTTCATTATTGTTATTAAATATTAGATTTTTATTAAATATTATCTATTTTTAATAATATTGGAATTCAGGAAAACTAAAAGGTATTTTCGATGTTTAAAGGCTTATTTAAAAGAACAATTATGATGTTAAAGGATAACATTTTAAGTAAACTTGACACGTTTTTACTTTAGAATGATTTTTCGTAGCAATTTAGTTTTGCTAAGTTGTTTTCTCATATATAACTAGTTTCCCTAAGGTAGCATTTTTCAAGCCAAGTCGCCATTTGGATCAAAGCCAAAATTTATGTGTCTCGAAGTGATGCAGAGAGATTTGTGAATAGAAACTTTGCTTCAAAGAAGTTATTCATACTTTTTTCATCTTTTGAAGACAAGTTTTCTGAATTGTAACAAGAAAGTCAAAAATAATGACTTTTCTTTAAGACTGTGTATGAATTAATAAGATTTTTATGGTTAACAATGTGTTAAAAAGACACAATTTTGTGCTTGAGTGTTTCTCAAACTGTGTCTCGGGAAATGTCTATGTAATTTAACAAAAATAAATAAATAAATAAAAAAAATTAAATTCGATAGAATATTTAAACTGTGGGGAGCTTTTATAGTGTGAGCAAAATTAATATAATGTATGGACAAAATTAATATAATATATTTTTTTATGCTATAGAGTAGCTAATAAAACTTTTTATCATTGTTTATTTGATGAAGTAGATGAATAATCTTCATTAAATTATTACTGTTTCCTTTTTAATACTGTTTTATTTAATATCCGTATAGTAGAAAACGTAACTGATATTAAAAACAAAACAGTATTTTTATTTTCCTAAAACAATTATGATTATATTTTGTTAGATGAGAAATGAACGGAATCAAAAAAGTAAATGCGATTCATCAAGAAATTTACAATTCCAATTATACAATTTCCACACACTATAAATCAAGAGCTATGTAAGATATTATATGTTACCAGCAACCGAGTTTTATGAGATTATATTAAGTTTTGATAGGGTCAGTCACAGATGTTCTATGTGTGACCCCGTTGTCACATAAAACACATCTAACCGTCCTTCCATTCTCGTCCAAACGCATGTGAAACTATCTGAATAAAATCCATTGATAGTGACTTTGATACACTGTTTCAGCTTCTCTAGATAAATAGGAGAGGGTGGGACGAATACCTTGTACTTTACGTACTCCTAGAGGAAAGAAATCACAGATGTTAGAGGCTAGGTCAGGACTTCTGGGAGTGCATTATGTAAGAGGCATGTTGTAATTCACGACTAGTCCAATCGATGAGTGAGGGAGATATTCATCAAGGTAATCTCGCATGTAGATCAACTTGTGTAATGCAGAGATGCCAACTGCTCCGGACACGCCAAAATAATTAAAAAAACGGTAAATAATTATAAAGTAAATTTTGCAAATATTTTACTATTTTACTTCCTTTTTAAAGGGTATAGCATACCTGCCAACTTTTAATCCCTTCCATTATCCTTTTTCCCAGTGGTATTAAGATGGAATTAAAACTTCAATTTTAAGCAAACAAATACGTTTGCATTTGAAAAAACTTAACTTGATAACCATGATAGTACCGCATTTTAATATATGTGCTTAATTTTTGAAAGAATAGTGGTGATCAAAGTCACTTAAAAATTAAGTTTATAAAAGAAAAATAGTATATATTTACTACCACCTTAAATATGAAAATAAAATCTTCGGGAAAATCCGGAAGAGTTAGCAGGTATGGCATGACCTAATTACTACAAAGTTGTGAATCATATAAACCTACAAATTATTTAGAAATAGCGGTGGATAAAAATCTACTAAACTAAATTTATTAAACCAAGAATCACAATTGATAAACTACCACTTTAAAATATATATTTGCTGTCCGGAGCAAGTTGGCATCTCTGGTAATGGTGCACCACCCAATTGGAGAATGAAGTTCAAAATATCGTACTACCACTGTCGCATCACCCAAGAGCTAAGCTATCCATTTAGATAGATGTTCATAATTGCGTTTAACGCTTCTTGTTTAAGACCAGTACGTAATGTCATACCTGCCAACTTTTAATCCCCTCCATTATCATTTTTCCCAGTGGTATTAAAATGGAATTAAAACTTCAATTTTAAGCAAACAAATACGTTGTATATGAGCAAACTTAAGTTGACAACCATGATAGTAACGCGTATTAATCTATGTGCTTAATTTTTGTAAGAATAGTGGTGATCAATATCATTTAAAAATTAAGATTATAAAAGAAAAAAATAGTATATAATTACTACCACTTTAAATATGAAAATAAAATCTTCTGGAAAATTCGGAAGAGTAGGCAGGTATGTAAAGTGTTTTTTTTTTGTCAGTTCATTGCTGAAAAGCCTCTTTCAACCGCTGCTGTACTCCCAAACAGAGAAAACATTAATTCCACCATGCGCAGTATGTTGCGGTATTTCTAGATTAGAGGGTCATTTTAGAAGTGAGATGCTAGACTCTTGTAAGATAACAAAAATTGAAAAACTATCACGAACATTAACGGGAAAATGGCCGTCCGCGGGAAATTTTTGACCGCCGAGGACGGGTGCACGGGCCGTTTTTCGAGCCCTGACTTATCCCATATTTTTAATTTCCCTGATATGGATGCTCCCTCGAGAAGAAAATGACCCCCATGTGATGCTGTCCCGGAGCTTCCCGCCGTGCGTCTCCAACCACTAATTTAGATAGAAGTCTGACTAAATGCGAAAACTTAAGTCTACTAGAGACGCTTGCTATGACCATTATTAAAGACAATACCTCACTTGCCTAAGAGCACTAATCCAGATGAAGGAGTGGAGTGCCCCAATCTGAGAAGTAAAAATATTTAAAAAAAATTTACGATTTTTTTTAAATCTCTTTTAAACAACTTTTATCTTCTTCGATGACCGATATAAAGAAATAGTACTTATATTTGTATGTATTTTAAGTTCTTGCGTTGATTAAAACTTTTTAATGTTCATATTTTTCGGCGCACGTGCCATGATTGCGTTTTCCTTAAAATTTAAAACTGCTGTTTTGTGGAACAAAAATACAAATTATAACATTTGCATATTTTTACTCAAACTCGAGTGAATTTTTTTTCCAACTCAGACTGAATTTTCAGTTAATAAAATTACTAGAAAAAAAACCCTGAGATTACCGACAACAAAATCAATTTCTGAAGATTAAAAATGGGGCAAAAGCTTATCGCAAAACTAATTTACCCGCAAGTCTTAAAGTTTATGACGTTAAATAAAGCATGCCTACTCATAACTAGTAGTAAGAAAAATATCGGGAAGACATTAGGGGAAACTTTTAAAGAAAACTCTTATTATCATAAAAGTAGCTTTCAGCGTTATTTTGAGTTTGTGCATGAATTTATTTTATCTTATTATAACAAAAATGGGGGAGAGCACATTGTTAAGAAAACAAGACTGCGTCTCTTACTTCAAACTTCTTAAAAATTCATTTTTAAAGCTTATTATTTATTCTGAAAATTTTCTAATTAACTTTTTTTCTTCAAATAAATACAACTGATTTAGAATTGCATTGGATTTTATCGTTTAAAATTATTTATACTTACGAGAGGGCAAGTGGTGGTGCCTTATAAAAAAATATTCTAGTGGTAGCAAAGTTTATATTATAATAATTTATTCCAGTTTTGGTAAATTTAAGTGATCTTGCCTTTAACTTAGCACATTGCTGACCGGTCACGAGTTAACTCGTATTTTCGAGGCCAAACGTTGGTGACCGGTAACGAGTTAACTCGTGTTTTCGTTAGCAGTGATCTCGTGGTGACTATTTTAAAAAGTGGGCGTAATTTTCCTTACTTTTCAAGTTTTACTATTTAATTCTGTACCAATTTATTATAACTTTACGAAACCAGATATATTTGCAAAACTTGAGGTGTACCATTATACATAGGTGATTAATTGTGGTGTATCATTATACACTAGTGGGCTGCGCCCCCTGCTCGCTAACGCTTGCCAACCCCCGAAAATTGCTACGCAATCTTATATCGCTTCGCTAACTACTAAGGTACATTGCAAATGCACAAAATTCTAAGAATTCAAAACAATCATTCAAATTGATATAAAAACTTTTTTTTAAAAATAAATTACATCTTTTTAGTAAATACAAAGTCATTAAAATAAATTTGAATTCAAATAAATGACATGTAATTCGTTAAACCTATTAGAAATGTGCTATAGTATAATTCGTGGTATAAATCAAAAATCGTCAAATAAATTCGTAATATATAAATTCGTGAAAAAAAGCGCTTTCGACAAAATACTAAAATAGAGATCTATCGACAAACACTACTCACTACTGTCTAGCTTAATAGTATGAGATTGCCGCAGCTGATGCTCTCTGGTTGTTTCAGTTTCCATTTATAAGAGCGCTATATGTTGAGCCCCCTCAGCTAGATTTGGCATGTGACATTTTTAGCGGCAATCATTGGTCGATTAGCCGTGTAGAAGAAATATTAGCGTAAACAAAACGAAGAAAACGTTGCCACCGGCGGAAAAGAAAAACAGCCAAAATTTACCAGCCACGTAAGAGAATTATATATATTAGATAGGTGATTGTTAGCTTTTTATCATACGGCATTAAAAACTAAAAATTTTTTATATTTATTTATATTGTTTTACTTCCACATCCGCTTTCAAAACAATAGCCGGGCACATGGAGTAATTTTCAAAAAAGTTGCCGGTCAGCAATGTGTTAAATAACATACATAATTTGAACATATTATATAGAGAAGTAGAAAATTAAAAGCTTTCAAAAATTTTCGGTAAGTTTGTCAAAGTTTTAAAAGCTCGAAAACGTGAAAGCAGGAGCGAATTGTCTTGTGATATAAAATTTTAAATCATTTACATGTAGTAGTGGGAAAAATAACTTTAAATCAAATTTACAAAACCAAAAAAATTTAAACTTAACTATACTAAATATTCCCAAAAAACGTAGAAAAGTTCGCAGCAGCGATTAAGTTCGTAACATTAAAGAGAATTTTGTATCTCTCAATGTTTAATATTCTACTACTTTATAAAATATCTTGCATGCTATCATCTTTGAGGAAGCCTCCTATAACCTAAAGCCTCCACGCGGTTTTTTATAGGTAGTCCGATCAGACCACTGTGAAGGATATCCAATTACTAACTAACTAACCAACTTTTTTCAGAGTACCTATCCATGTATGGATAGGTACTCTGTCATCTAAATTGTCATCTCTGTCTATACTCTTTCATCTAAATTGGATAATATGTGGTGGAAGGGAGGTGCTGCGTTAACATTAAGTTAAATCTCAGAATGAACAATAATTGATAAAATCAAGTTTGAGTCATACATAAAAATAAGTCGCAAGTTGATACATAATAAAGGGAACAAATTGAAGATAAAGAAAGAGTATTTACAAAGGGGGGGAGACTCCCTGTGCACTCTCTCGCCTCCCACCGGTATAGCCGGGCTTCATTGGTGCAGAGAACACAGTTTGTCTAGGGCAGTGGGGGGATATCCAATTAACGAACGAGTCATTTAATAAAAAGTATAGTTAAAATAAGAAAGTGGTAGCAAATATATGACTAAAATTTTATTTAATTTATGAATATTATTGGTTTGCCTTATTCACTTGTCAACCACTACAGATTCAATTCTCAAATATATAAGATAAATTTCTCTCAATTACTTTTACAAAAAATTTTGGGTTCGTGAGCACAACTGGTTCACTTTTTAAACAGTCTGTGCGGACTACTTATAAAAGATCGTGTGGAGGCTTTTTGATGCAGGAGGTGAGGAGCCTCACCATCAAGCCTGCTATATCCAGAGATGCCAACTTGCTCCGGACAGCAAATATAAATTTTAAAGTGGTAGTTTATCAATTGTGCTTCTTGGTTTAATAAATTCAATTTAGTAGATTTTTATCCGCAACTACTTCTAAATAATTCGTAGGCATATATATTTCTCACCTTTATAGTACTTATGTCATACTAAACCTTTTAAAAAGCAAGCAAAAGCAGTCAAATATTTGTAAAATTTACTTTGTAGTTATTTACCGTTTTTTTAATTATCTTGGCGTGTCCGGAGCAGTTGGCATCTTAGTATATCTTAAATGATGCCTTTCAATATTTTATCTCATTTCGGGTTCTTTTCCGAAAAACCAATACAACTTCCCTTTGGGAAATTTCATTCTGAATCGGATAAGGGCCATTCAGCTCTCAGATGCCCAGCTCTGCAACAATGAACGAATGAATGTTAGCTTGTACTTTCAGTAGTATATTGAAAAAAAATGCCATAAAAAGTTAATTTTAATTAATTTTAGTAAAAGTTTAAATTTTGTAATTTAGCACTTTTTGCATTTGTCCGCCTTCTACGTATTTGTATGAATTTATATCTCGAAATGCTATAAATTATACTTATTTAAAAAGATGGAGCAACTGGTCTTCAGAGGCGGCTAGTTATTTAATAAAAAAAAAATAGCTATCAATGACCATCAAAGTTAGCTTTTATTGTGAACGTTAATAAATTAGTTTTTTTTTCCAGTGATCAAATTTTCTTCCACTGGAAAAAAACGTTTGTAGTTGCAGTGAAAATTCCGTAGCATTTGAAGGATATGATTAAAGGCTCTTTTCCGAAGGCTCTTTCCTCATATAAAATTATGTTTTTTTTGCGAATAATATGCTATTTTCATAACTGCTATGAGTTTGTTACAGGTACTCATAACTGTTTAGACAAGTTTAGCCTATCCAAGGCCAGAACTCTTAATCCTTATTCCGAATATAGAGAAAAATGGCATAATGGAGAAAAGCCACAGTTTTGTTAGAATGAAAAGCGTTTGTGGTCTAATTTTAAGACATTTAAAAATTTTCCAATTCTGCATTTTCTGGGATCATGAAAATTTGTAAAAGCAGAGAATAAGGCAGTGATTTAGATAATTTTCATCAAGGTGGAAAAATATGACCTAATTGGAGATTTTTAAAAATGTTTAATAACTTTTAAATTTAACAGACAAATAACTATCTATCTGTTTTAAAGCCCAAATAATTCTTTACTCATCAACCTTTCTGAAAATAACGTTTCCTCATGCTGATACAATTCTGAACAACTCCAAAATCAAACAAACACAGTTTAGAGCAAGCTGCTCAATTTATTTTTGATTCCTTTTTAGTTATTCAAGCAAAGAGCTTGAAACATTCATAAAAGCAACTCCATTGCCTGCTTACCTCATTGCTCAACCAAAACTGTTCAAAAATTCCAGATGAATGGGATAGGGGCCGCTTCGCGACCCAGGTGCCCAGTAAAATCTAAACACTAGGACTAGAATAATTCTTTACAGAAAGATTATATATATTGTTTAAAATCATCGATTTGCTTCTTGGGAAAGGCACTTAAATTGCATCTCTTTTATTTTCCTTGGCAAAACCCCTGTTGAAGATAATTTCTGAGATTTAAATTCGCATTATTTTCCTTTCAAGAAAAGTAATATTCCTCCCACCTCCTCTGTATGTCTAACAGAGAGAGGAATATCACTTTCAAAACCTGTTAGCATAATGCTCTTCTCGTTTCTAAACTCTTAATTTCAAAAATTAACTTTCTGAATCAATTTATTTTCAAAACAAAAAGAATTCAAAATTGTTTAACCTTTTTTTTTCTTGTGAGTCCGGCGAAATTTTGACAGCAAAAGTAGTGTTATGTTCTTCACCTGTTCTCTACTCAGTAAAGTTTTCAACCTGGCTGCCATATTTTAAAGATATGCCTTTTATCCTAGATTCGCGTTTAAGGGTAAATGAAAGTGCTTTAACATTTACTAACAAATTATCCAAAATAAAAACTTTATCGAAGTAAAATAAGATTCGCATTTTGAAGTTGAACTTTAAGTTCGACTTTATTCATTTTAATTAAAAACGACTTTCTTAATAGAACGACAGAAATTGACTGCGCATTGTTTTTCGTAAAAAATAATTAATTTTAACAAAATTATAACATACACTTTTTACATCTGCCTTTGAAACATAAAAATAGAATTCATTTGTTTGAATAAAAATATGTGAGTTCAAGGATTAACATCGATCCCCTTTTAGAAATAAAAATAGAAGAAAAATCTGCTGGATTATCACAAACTTTCACGACAAAGAAAATTAAATAAAACTGTTAAAATTTATTCTCAAGAAGTTAAAATTTTAAAAAAAGCATTTATTTTCGATTACTGAGAAGAAAAAGTAAAAATTGATTTATTTAAGAATCTTTTTTTAAGCTATTTAAAGAATTTGAAAAAAAAATAAGAAATCTCAGATATTAATTTCAACGTATTTTTAGTTTCAGTGTTGAGAATATTCAAAGTAGTTTTCTTTTACGATTATTCTGATAAACAAATGCTTATTTTTCACTCGTATTCAAACCCGTATTTGTGCTTCAATCTTGTTTTCCATTTTTAATTGCTTTTAATTTTCTTTATCAGGTGTTCTTGATTAACGTCAGTTCCGTTTAGTAAATTCTTTTCAAAATAATAAGCGAAATTATTTCATTTTCCATTTTCATCAAAAAGAAATGGTACATTAATAATATTAAACTTCGATTTTGGCTTTGTAACCACAGAAATTATGTAATTAAGCATAAATAATTACCACTCTTTTATAATAGCAGAGCTGCTAATTACTAGTCATTTTTCAAAAAATTTTAAAGCATGGTAAACAATTAAAACTAAAGTTTAGGAATTTTTTATAATTTTGACAGCATTTTAAGAGCCTCACCATGAGAGAGCTGGAACAAAGTTGCGTTTCACATAAACTTTTAAAATTTTTACAAGTTGAACATTTGCATTGCATTTTGAAACATTGGTGTGAAAAATAACGTTAAGTCGAATTTCCAAAGCAAGGAATAATACTAAATCTTAAAATTATGTACCACTACAAGAAATTTAAGCAAAAAGCGTAGAAAGTTGACAAAACTGTCAGAACATTTTTTGTATAAGTGCGTCAGAACTTAGCATTCAACATTTAAATTCGGGGTGAAAAAGTTTTTCAGCTGTAGCGAGTAAAAGTATAAACTTTAATTAAAATAAAATTTTTATCGAACTTACATCAGAATTTAAATAATTGCAATATGTCTTGTTGCTTGGTATCATTTCGAAGGCTATCTCATGCAGGACTGAAAGCCCATATACGTATATCAAAATGGAAAAGAGAAAATAATAGTGTAGTCAATATAGTAGAGTATTCTGAGGAGCTGTTTGGTTGCATCAAGATGCTTCCGAAAGCCATACTGCAGATAGATTTTGATGATGAAATTAATATGCCACCTAATATCCTTTTTTGAAAAAACTAACTTTGGCAGACATATCTGTATTAAGAACGATAAACAAATCTGCAATCGGTTTCTCTCTACAAGCTACAATTTTCAGGCAATTTAATAATACAATCCTAACCAGGATCTTTTAAAACTGTGGTGAACCACCTTCTCACCAGATGGCGATGAACTTTGCTCGCCAGGTGGCAGTACAAAACTTTCCCCTCAAGGAAATGACTTTTCTATAAGATGGCAACATCTCTGAGTTAAAACCTTAGTTTCAAGAAATGGCAACAGGTCAATTGTCTAACATTCATTCCATCTTGCCGACTGATGAACTTACACCATTTTTGAAATGCTGCTGTCGCTAATCCTATTCGTCTTTCTACTTGTAACTTAATATAATTTCTTTTATGTTTTATTATTAGTAAACTGTGTTGATAGTTAATTTTTATTGATAGTTAATTTTTATTGAATTAATTTATTTAATATATTTAACCTTATCACCACAAAACTCACTCCAGTGAATAATAAGCGCCTCCCACTTCTCTACTACGTAGGAAGTGATAGGAAGAAAGGTCATATGTTTTTCGGATATGTTAAGGTCATTTTGTTGCTGTTGTTTTAAGTGTTATTTTCAAATTATCAAGCAAGTCTATAAGTAAGTATATTAGCCAATACGTTCTATATATGTACATACATGAAGACAAAAAAATAAACCTAACTAAAAATGTCACTTTGAATAAAATAAAAATCTGTAGTTTAAAAAGAAACTAGATAAATCCGATCAAAATATGGAAATACTTCCAGACTAACTCTATGTAAATGATCTTAAGCTTAAGTAGCAAATGTTTTGGAAGTTTTTACATGGTATAATTGTTGCCACAATTTGTAAAATTATACTTTACTCTTTTCAAAAATTTGAATTTTTTAAACTAAGAATCACAATTTATAAACTACCACTTTAAAATATATATTTGCTGTCCGGAGCAAGTTGGCATCTCTGTAACTGGCAATACATATAACAGCACTTAAAGTGCTGTTATATGTATTCGTTCGTGCGTCAAATTGACGCGTGTTCGTAGAGGTATATAACAGGGTTCCCACGGTCCTTGAGAATTTTAAAAAGTGGTAATAAAAATAAAAGAAATTTTGACATTTTTATTTCTGTGTAGCCACCACTAAAAATTGTTTTCTAAAAAATATATATATGCACGAAAATTTCAGCACTTTACGATAAAAAAGTATATTAAAATAAAAAAAGTATATTGTAGCTCCACCCTAAATTTGCTACCAATTTCTAAATTTTACAAGGACCGCGGGAACCCTGTATAAGAAACGTCCGTAAACCTAGTGTTAAAGTGAAAATTTATAACTTAGGTGAGATATTCTCCTCCTATAACCTCATTATCTGAGAAGAATAACTATAAACAAAACTGCAACGACGGTTTGAAACTATAAACTATATACCAATAAAATACAACTTATTTTAGGATTTGTTTAATGGCCTATTACTATCCCAAAATAAGGCCTTCATTTTAAACATTTAGAAATAATTGATTTTTTTGAAATTATGAATCCCTTTTCTGAATATTAAGAGGCCAGGCTGTTTCCTCAGTTTGTTTCTGGACCAAAACATTATAGTAAATTTTTTTTTGATAAGCTCCAAATTTTAGGGTTTATGTATTAGTTATTTTAGTTAGCTATTTTATTAGATAATTTAATAGTTATTATAGTTATTTAATAGTTTACTTTTCTTAGTCATTTTATTAGATAATTTTTAGAACAATTTCTTAATTAATTATTAGAAAAATTTTGGAATAATTTCCTAATTTATTTACTAAAATGCAATAAACATTATAAGACAAGATAAGTTGTTATATTCAATGCAGAGCACCCAAATTTCATCTAATTTTAGATAACTTTCAGCACTTTACAACTTATTAATGTTAGTTAATTACATAATGTTAGTAATATAACGTTTGCTAACTACATCTTATTGATTCACTTACTTTCTGTACTGACACTTGGTTCTAAGAAAATGCAAGAGATTTAGGGAAGTGGCACAGCATATGGCTAGGTTCTATGGTCTATCATAAAACAAACAAACAATCTGACTTTGCCCAACTTTGAATCACTTTAATCTACACTCTATAACATAAAAATACACGCACCAAGAAGCAATCATCCGATTGCTCTGAAATTTCGTATGCATGAATGTTTTGAACAGATATGGCTGGAATGATGCCGACTGGGGACGTATAGTCTTTAGCGACGAATCCCGCTTACAACTGTGTCCTGACGATCATCGAAGACGTGTTTGGAGACGCACAGGGCAATGGGGGGATCCTGCCTTCACTATTGCACGTCACACCAGCCCTCAACAAGTCATTATGGTCTGAAGTGCCATTTCCTTTGACGGCCGGACCCCTTTGGTCGTCATTAGAGGTACACTTACTGCACAGCGGTACATCGACGACATCCTAAGACCTGTTTCGCTACCGTTCCTTTTACAGCGCCCTGGGCTGGTTTTTCAGCAGGACAATGCAAAATTTGATACTGAACAATACTTTGTGCAAAGTTGTGTATGAGAACATTTTTGGTGTAATGCAACACCAACATCCGTAAGATAGTTGCCATAATTGTTGGTGTTGCAATACATCAAAATTTTTACAGTGTATTGAATACTTAAATTAGTCATTTTTCTCTTACATACATTAGAAAGTGTACCACATACGGCACGTGTTGCTATGAACTGTCAGCAAGCTTGTCAAACTCTTCCTTGGCCTGCCAGATCTCTCTCCCATCGAGCATGTCTGGGATATGATGGGAAGGCGATTGCATCTGGCACGGAATGTTGACGACCTCGTTCGACAATTGGATCGAATTTGTCAGGAATTACCGCAAGAGACCATCCGGGAGCTTTATTGCTCTATGCCACGCCGTGTGGCAGCTTGTATCCAGGCTAGAGGCGGGTCAACACCTTATTGAACTTGTAACTGTAACTCTGCAATAAATTATTAATTTCTTCTGAAATTTTAATCATTTACTATTCTGTACATTGTCATCCTATCTACAAATTTTCGTTTCAATCGGACAACTCCTTCTTGGTGCGTCGATTTTTTTGTTATAGAGTGTATTAACGGAAACTAATCATAGAGGCAATATCTTTATCATTCAAAAAAGCATTCACTTACCAATACTGTTCTAATTGCGTAATACAAATAGAGAATTAGATCTGCATTTCACACTCGTAGTCGATTATTTAATCGACGTAGCAAGAGTCTAATGGACACCAATATTTTTACTTAATTTAACAATTAGGCATCATTTAATAATAATGAAAAATATTAGGAAATAGAACTGGTAGAATAAGATTTTTAAACCTAAAAATATATAACATAAAATTAGAAGTTAAAAAAATCAATTTATTTAAATCTAGTTAATTATTCAATCGTAAATACTATCATGATTTACCTTCAAATGATTTTTATTTAAATCAAAAAGATCCTCTTCAATAACTTGTATAAGTAATCTATAAGATACTAGGGGGCTCCGCCCCCTGCTCGCTACCGCTCGCCAACCCCCGAGAATTGCTACGCAATTCTTTTTTGTTTACTTCGCAAACAAATTTTATTACATTTATATAAGGATATAAATGCGCGGCAGAGCATAAGTACGACTGTACGATTCTCCCAAATGCTGATTTTCATCTATTTCTCGAAGACGATTAGCTGCCCTACTTCGATTTTCTCTTTGGCGGGCATTAGTAAGCTCTCGATTATTTTGTCGATTCATTCTTCGACGCTCTTGTTCATTTTGACGAAACGTGGGATCCAATCTCCGCTGTCTGCGATATTCTCGATCGCGATCTGTCCTGTCAGACATTATACTGAAATTCCAAATGATTGAAATGAATTGAATAAATAAATGTGATTTAAAATTTAACCATTTTAAGGTAAGCAAGCCTCAGTAAGCTTTATAATAGCAAACAACAAAAATGTAAACATTAAAAGATATCAATCACTGGATAGGCATAAGAATGATAAGATAAGATGAGATGTAATCAGCAAAAACCCACTCAAAGTAAATCAACAAAAAGCTTTGACGCGAATGCGTTCTCTTTTCTGATTGGCTTAAAACTGCATCCTCGCTTGGATTGGCTACTTCTTTCATACTGTCACGTGATACCTTAGATTTCATTGGCTGGTGCGACACCATCATTGGATTTTTATATATAGTTAGATATGCTAGAAAGATTTGCTAATTAGAATCGCTCTTAGTAGAATTTTTCAATTTGTTAGTCATCACTTTTTACAATTTTGATAGCCCATGCCAACCCTGTCTAAAATAGGTGAAGTAAGTGTCTAATTAATGTGTAATTCTTGTCTAATTTTATTCTTTCCAAAAATTTTTTTTTTTTTTTTTATGTTCATCCGAGCTTTAAAACACATTTTTGTAAAATTATCATGCTTGTGTGCATATATATGTAATTTGCTAATAGCAATTGTGCTAATTATCCGGAACAGATTAAGAATTGATTGCATGAACATTTCATTTTAATTTTTGAAGTTATATTTCTTATGTGACTTCCAACAAGGTTGCGTTTAACGTTTAACACTACATTTTTTTTGGCCGGGAAATCACGTGGTAGGATCCAGTTTTCCCTCATTCATTTCCATATTTTTTTGGTTCTCACTAGCATAAAAATAATAAAAGTCATAAAAGTATTGTTTTTCTATAAATATTCTTTTTAGTTTGTTTTGATACACATATAATTTAATAGGGTAGTATTTTTTATTTTCAAATTTAGTGGATAACAATTGATAAAAATGAGTGAAAACAATCCCACGGACAATGCGACGGATTTAAGGTTATGTCAAGGTACGTCTCTTGTGAATATCAATTGATTGTTAGGTTTTCTCTTCTGAAATTACATTATGGCGCATGCACATACATTATCAATACAAATACATTTTCCAGGGCGAGACGATGAGACAACCACAAGCACTTGTTCAAGAGGTCCACGAGGGAAAAATGCACAATATTACCGTGATTACAGAGCACGGAAGCGAGCGGAGCAGAAAAAAGAGTCGTTGAATAGAACTAGTGATCCTTCTACGACTGATGATTCTTCTACAATTAACGTCGCAGGTAGCGAAGTTTAACTTCTTCCGCGCGAAGGGACTCTACGCACTATTTTTCTTTAAATATATTTTTTAAGACTACCACTATTTATTAAGAAATAAAGTATATATGTTAATTGTGCACGTCAGCATCTAGCGTCCCATTGACGTACATGCCAACTCTTGCGGATTTTCCGGGAGATTTTATTTTCATATTTAAAGAGGTAGCAATACTCAGGTTACTCCAATTAACTTTTTGAATTATAATGATAATTATAAATGAGTTTAACCACCACTACATATAAATAATTACAATAAATATATGAAAGCGTAATAATCCTTGGGCAAGCGCTTTTCAACGGGATCAAAATATCAGACGTGCCAACTTTTAATTCCTTCCATTATCATTTTTCCCAGTGGTATTAAAATGGAATTATAACTTCAATTTTAAGCAAACAAATACGTTGTATTTGAAAAAAATTAAGTTGTCAACCATGATAGTAACGCATATTAATATATAAGCTTAAATTTTGTAAGAATAGTGGTGATCAAAATCATTTAAAAATTGAATTTATAAAAGAAAAAAATAGTATATATTTACTACAACTTTAAATATGAAAATAAAATCTCCCGCAAAATGCGGGAGAGTTGGCAGGTATGAAATATAAATATATTTTTGAGTCAGATTGTTTTTCGTTTATTGTTTTACAACCACTCTGAAAATGCATTTTCAGAAAGAGTGAAAGTTGGCGGATATGCATTAATTTGCGCTACAGCAAGTTATTATTTTTTCCCTCTCAGATAAATTGGTTAAAGCCCCTGGCGGGACTGATGCTGAGATGACCTCTGTCAAAACACAAAACTTAATAGACTACTCATTGTAGGACAATAAACTCATAATTTGCTACGGCAGTCGTCGAAAATGAGTGGCTTTTTGATTACGTAACTGTTGGAAAAACCCTAGTCTTGAAGAAGTAATAAGATGCTGTATAAAACTTAAAAGAAGCAAATTTGTACTTCGTCTGTGAAAATGACTTATGTTTTCTTCAAATAAGATGAATTATTACAATTAAGAGAGTTAACAAGTCTTCTATACTGCTCATAAGCTGCAAGTTTCAAGATCTCTTAAAAAAAGTTAAAAATATCGAGAAAACAAGGAAAATAATAAAGATTAACGAAAAGAGAAGAAGAAAAATTACTAAAATAAAATAGTTCTACAATATATTTTAAAAAACAATATATATTAAAAATCCAGAAAGCAAAAAAATTAAAAGATATAATCTCTTCATCAGCTCACACGATTATATCCGCAAAAAGGAGTGCTTTCTAATATTGTATCAATATAAATAAAGCAGAATATATAAATACAATAGTGTAAGGAGCTCTCAAAAAAAAATAATTCTAACAGAATGAAACACATTAAATAAAAAATATATCATGTAAAAAACAGAAAATAAAATGTAAAGAAAAAACAAAACAAAATCTATTAAGCAAGTAGCGAATTCAAATGAACTCGCTTGAACAGGAAATTTTCAAGAATGATTGAAAATATTTTCGTAATAAGATTGCCAGATTAAAAAATATGAAAACAAATGGAGCTAAAAGTGTAAATAGAGGTTTGTTTATGGCGCGTTCTTACTGCAGTAATGAAGCGCGTGCGTTTGATTTGCAGTTACCAAGGATTGGTCCAATATTGGATGTGCTCAAAGTAATAATTGGGTATACTATAGCCCAGAGTTGGCCGTTGGTTACAGTAATCGATTACAACTGTAATTGATTACAGATAATTACAGCTATGTAATCAATTACTTGTAATCATGATTACAAGTAATCAATTACTTGTAATCGTGATTACAACTTTCAAAAAATTTTGATTACAGCTGTAATCATGATTACAATTTTGATTACAGTAATCAATTACTTGTAATCACGATTACGAGTAATCAATTACTTGTAATCGTGATTATAACTTTCAAAAAATTTTGATTACAGCTGTAATCATGATTACAATTTTGATTACAGTAATCAATTACTTGTAATCATGATTACAAGTAATTGCGATTACAAGTAATCACAACAAAAACGATTACAAGTAATCAAAATATATGATTACATGTAATCATGATTACATGTAATTTGATTACATGTAATTGTGATTACTTGTAATCAAACTATACGATTACAAGTTATTCCGATTGTATACTATAGTCAAATTTTTTATGTAAGTATTCATGTGTTTACATATTTTTATGTACATAGAACGTACGCACGCATGAACGTATAATTTGCGATTCCTATACATACAATGTATGCACAAACGTTGTTTGTACATACAATATTCATAATTATATTGTAATATACTTAATGCAATGCGCATATGCTTAGTACATATAATTATGCATTTATGATACATGTACGCATGTATGTTAGTTTGTACAAAAAGGCAATGTTTTGTATCTTTGTATACATAGACAATGTATGTATGAACGTATATGAAAATAATGTTTATGCGTTTGCATGCTTTTATGTACTTAAGTGCATATATTGTATAAATTTACGATAATAGCACGTATATACAATGTACGTTTGTATATAAAATTGTACGTATTTGCGTACAATATGTAAGAAAGTTATTTAAAGGTACAATATATGCACATAGTTGCGTAAATAAAATGCGTACATGTATACATGCATATTTATATGTACATCGATATATGTGCACGCAAAGTATGTACTTATGTACAACTTACGTATGTACTTGTATAACTGCATACTTTGTTAATACTTATGCGCATGTAATGCATGGATGTACAAAAAATAGTTATGTGCATACAACGTATACATGTACATAATTACAAGTAATGTACAAATACATGCGTACATTTAAATATATGTAATCACAATATGCACATACATTGTGCATACATTAAAAAATTTATATGAGTAAAGTTATTAAAATTTGTTTTAAAATTTATTCTAAGGCATATGAAACTCGACCTCATATTTTTTGAAAGCAAACGATAATTTTATTTGGAATTTCTAAACATTAATTCCACACATAAAATTTACCGTTTTTCTTACCATTTAAAAAATTTCTATGAATCATGCATTATGTTATAAAAAAATAAACCTGTATTGTCAAACATTTCATGAAAATACATGAAAATAATTTTTTATTCAGAGAATTTCAAAATGATATAGAACAATTAAAGCTGAAAACTAAATTTAAATATCGTTTGATTTTGTCATTTTATTTATTGCATTGTACACATATTTAGACATAAATGTATTGTACATATGTATACGTGTAATGTATGTACGCATGTACAATGTATGTACATACATTCATGTATTGTACGTGCATATATAGTATATATGGATATGCATACACGGAACATGCGTGTATTGTACATGTGTGGAAACATTCATTGGACATATATACATTGCACCATATGCATAGATAGGGATAGCAATCATGTACACATGTAAAATTTGTACGAAAGAATTATGCCCAATATATTTATGCACATATGTACTGTATATGTACACACATATGTACATTATCTGAACATTATATGTTCATTTCCTCATGTGTACATTATATGAATATACATCTGTACGCTATATGTATATACATCTGTACGCTATATGTATATACATCTGAACAATATATGCATCTCAAATGTGTGTATGTACGTACGTTATGCATGTCGAATGCATGTATGAATATATGTGAAATTTAAATACGCCCAATGTACGTACAATCGTACACAAATGTATTATGCATATTTGGATACTTACATTGAACATGAACATATTATGTACACGTACATAAATACACTGGATATGCATATCATGTACATGTATACATACATATATTGTACATCCTACAGATATACCTATATTGTACATGCATACATATATTTGTACTGTTCATAAATGAATTGCACATACATGCATGGAACATACATTGTACAGACAATGTATGTATGTTCGTACAAACAAGTACTTGTATATACATGCGTACATGAACATAGATATACATTTTACATACACAAATATTTGCATAAAATGCATATATTCATTGTGTATAAATGAACATGTCTACATTGTTTGCACATACATACGTAATTATTATCTATATACATGCGTACATATATTTTATACCTACAATATAAGTGTATGTACATGTGTGTGAAACTAAAATGTCTGAACATATGCACTAGATAAAATCATATGTACATACATTTTAGTTACATTCATTTGTACGTATACAAATACGTACAAAATGCAGTACATGTTAATACGTGCAAAATGTATCATTATAAAATACATTTTACTATCTACTGTAAAATATAATCATTTATAAGAATACAATAGTCTTGTAATCGTGTAATTAGATTACATGTAATCATAATTACATGTAATCAAATTACATGTAATCAAATTACATGTAATCAAATTACATGTAATCAAATTACATGTAATCAAATTACATGTAATCATATATTTTGATTACTTGTAATCATAATTACTCGTAATCGTTTTTGTTGTGATTACTTGGAATCATGATTACAAGTAATTGATTACTGTAATCAAAATTGTAATCATGATTACAGCTGTAATCAAAATTTTTTGAAAATTGTAATAATGATTACAAGTAATTGATTACTGTAATCGACTATGTAATCATGATTACAGCTGTAATCAAACTTTGTAATCACGATTACAAGTAATTGATTACTGTAATCAATATTGTAATCATGATTACAGCTGTAATCAAAATTTTTGAAAATTGTAATCATGATTACAAGTAATTGATTACTGTAATCAAAAAATGTAATCGATTACATTTTTGGCCAACTCTGCTATAGCCTATGTCACAGGTCGTGTTAGTCCTACTAAATTTAACTAATAAACAACATTTTCTGCGAACCTGATTTCTGGCAACAAGTAAACATTAAACGAAGTGTGTTGTTATAAGTCGCTACTCGTCAGGTTGGAAATGTATTAGTCTAGTTTCCTTTGAAATAATTTATTTTGTTATTTTATCTAAGTTTATGAATTTAGTAAACATATTTAAAACTCAGCTTATTAATTAAACTAAAAGGTAAATATTATTCCCAGTAAAATGTTCGGAGTGAAAGTAGTTGTGTTTTTTTTATTTTATACCCAATATTGTACTGCATAATTTATAGAATTTTATAATTAATAAGGTTGAAAAGCTTATAATTGAGAGAGATTATTTCTCCGTTTTGCACTGATATTTATCCACAAATTTGCCCGAATTGGATTTTTAAATGGTTAAAGTATAAATTAGCAGAGAAATTTTTAGTATATTTATTAACAATAACATAAAATTAATTTAATATAAAATTTAATTACTTTAGTTGGGTATCCATTGCTTTTAATCAAATATTAAAAGAGTTTGTCGATTTGTTTTTTATTAAATATTTTTTTTTTTGATAAACTCCATTTCGTAAAAGTTAAATAAGATTTCTATAAAAAAAAGTAAATTAGATAAATGGCAAAACTTTCCTCATCAAATGCGGAATAACTCGCAATATTTTTTATTTTCGTACTTCAACAAAATAAACAGGAAAAACCTCACAGACAGTTTGAAATATAGCTCAGAAAGATCTGCATCCCAAATGGACGATTTCGAACCTCTACTTGATTAAGTGAGAGATGTTGTTTTTATGGTCGGAAATAAATCGGAAAGGTTTTCTGAATCAGCAATGCTTGTTGTTGAAAATTCGAATCATATCTGTCAGAGTAAAACGCATTTGGCACAATTTAGCTCTGTTAGAATAAGAAAAAAAATTTAAATATTAGTGTTTTATTTAAATTCCATATGCGATTAAGAAGAATTATATTTAATAAAATTCATTTACTGTGAGAACAAAAAATGTACTTCTTACACATAAATTTTTATCTTATCTGGCTTACATTTATAAACTTTTAAAAGTATTTCACATAAAAGAGCAAAAATATTCAAGAAAATAAGACAAACGTTGAAACATATATTTCAATCACGGAAGTAGAATAGTAATTCATTCGTTTAAAATGAAATAAATTAGATTGTTATAAAAAAAGACATTAATAAAAGACAGAGCTATAAAACAGAACAAACTGGAGCAAAGTAGCAAGGCGTTGCATATGAACTTTCAAATCAATCACATGTAGTGGTATGGAAAAAGAGTTTAAATCAATATAAAATAATATTTTAAAATATAAACATAGCTACCACTAGAACAAATGTTTACAAAAAGCGTAGAAAGCTGGCTGCCCAGTATACAAACAATAGTTAGTTTAGTATACAAATAAAGTAAACATTAGGGTTTGATTCTCACAAACCTCCTAAGCACATGGAACAATTTGTGGTGCTTATACTCATTCGTGACTCGGGACCTTGTGCCTTGAGTCCACTTTTTTAGTCTTCCTGCTGTGGCGGAGTTGTTCCACCATGAGGAGTCTTAGTCTGCTTACGGGCCTCTTGGCCTGGGGCGCTCTATTTAAATCTTTGCGAATTTTGGTATTAGTATACAGATTATCATAGAGAAACCTCGATTTGTGAATGTAAACAAAAGAAAACAAAAGAAAAGTGGTTTGAAATAAACGTAAGTAGTATGTTGTGCACGTTGTCAACATAACGTAAGTTGAAACATAACTCAACAAAATATAAAGTTTAACACGTTCCCTAGTCCTAGTGTTTAGATTTTACTGGGCACCTGGGCCGCGAAGCGGCCCCTATCCCATTCATCTGGAATTTTTGAGCAGTTTTGGTTGAGCAATGAGGTAAGCAGGCAATGGAGTTGCTTTTATGAATGTTTCAAGCTCTTTGCTTGAATAACTAAAAAGGAATCAAAAATAAATTGAGCAGCTTGCTCTAAACTGTGTTTGTTTGATTTTGGAGTTGTTCAGAATTGTATCAGCATGAGTAAACGTTATTTTCAGAAAGGTTGATGAAATTATTTGTTTTGATAGTTATGATATGAGGCGTCGGAGGTGAAATGTGCAGCTATTGGTCTGTAGTTTTTATCTTTGATATAATTTTCAAATTTAAAGATTTCATTAAAATTTGCTGTTTTACATTCTATGGCTTTATCGAAAAAATCTGCGTTTAGCTTGTATATATGCTGTGATAGAGTTGGTATTTTTAGGTCTGCATGTATATTGGTATTCCGGATGAACCATCTTGCACTTTAACACGTTCACGCCGGGAAAAGTGAAAATACTGGTAGAAGAACTATTTCAATATTAGTTAATATTCGGGTGGAGTTAATCTATTCTCAACAATAACAATTCACGGTAGGAAGAATTATCATCGTTCGTTGTTTTAGAACTGGGCATCTGAGGCCTAAATGGCCCTTATCCCATTCATCATGAAATATCCCAAGGGGACATACATAAGAAAGTTGTATTGGTGGTTCGGAAAAGAACTTGAAATGCGATAAAATAATGAAAGGCATCATGAAAGATGTAGCAGACTTGAAGGTGAGGCTCCTCATCTACGTCTTTAGGGCTGGGAGCAGGGAGATGAGTAATGAGATGATTTTCTCGTCTTTCAAAAGTTCCTGAAGTTATTTGATGATCCTTAGGAACTTCACTGCACTATTGGGGGCATCTTGTGGTCTACGCGTGAAGGTGTGATGATTTCGCCTCGGACGAGCACTACAGCCAGTAAAACAGGCCGGGTGATCGCCTTGACAATTGATGCATTTGGCCGGAAGGAAGAGAGGCTTCACGCACTGGTAGGTAAAATGTGCTCCTGCACATTTCATGCAGGCTGGATCACTTGAGCATGCTTTCTGTGCATGTCCAAATTTCTGGCACTTGTAGCATTGGATGGCGCAACACCCCCCGTTAAATTTCTCGATTTGGACTGGAAAGGACAACAGATTCTTTGTGAAAATAAAGTCCCGATGTTCTGGAAAGTCATGGAGTATCACCAGAAAAAGGGGGAGGAGCTTGTATCCGTTGTCATGTCTCTTTTTTAGTTGCTCTATCTTGATGGGTCGTCGACCATTGTTCTCTATATCTTTCCGAAGATCTTCCGATCGGATGTCTTCTGTAAGACCTCGAACGAGAAATTTAAGTTTTCTTCGGAGGTAATTGTTCTTGGTCGATGTAGAAGGCTCCGTCAATTCTGGTTTGGACGAAGTGATCTTAGGTGTTGACTCTAGATGGGTAGAAATGGTCTCCTGGCTTCCGCTTGCATTTCGGCTTTTCTTTTTTCTCTTCTTAGGTCTTTCGGAGGAAGAAACTTTAGGAAGAGGCTCCTTTTCTACACTTATCTCAGTAGATTGCTCGATTTGGGTAATTTCTAGTTGAGACTTGCAGGAGGAAACAGTTTCTGTGGGTTCCGTCGTCTTTTCAGGCATATTTGATTTTTCCGCTTCCATGGGCGTGGTCGATTCAGGTTCCACAGGACACCGTAGACTCCTTGCTTGCTCTAAGTCGATGAGTTCCTGCTCGTAAGAAGTGAGTGTCTCCGGGTTAAAGACATTATTCTCCCTCACTAGCTTAAAAAGAGCAGCACGAGTAGCAATTCTCTGATCGATTTCTTCTATACTGTAATGGCTCAATGAGTTGTTGGGGTTGCCGCACGGACCTTTCGATCCTTCGCTTCCCACCACGGGAACATCATTGGGTTGACATAGTCGCAGAGCTCCAGATGACCGCGAGACAAATTGGTTTATGATCAAGAACTTGGGCGAAAAATTAAGAACAAAGCTACTCACGTGATATGAATGCTCCAACTAAAGACTGACGCATGACATGAAGGCTTGACGATGAAGTTGATGACGAGTCGAAAATCCCTGATAGCTTTCCAAGATCTCGAAAGGTGCTTTTTTATAAATGGAGATTTATCACGGGGAAGAAGCAATTCAATATAAAAATTGCATCCGTTAAAAACAATTGGTAGTTATGGATTTTTATTATTCCCGGAAAAAAACTGAAAAATGAAATTTATTTGTTACCAGTTTTTACTCCGGTGCACCGCCAAGATAAGAAAATCCAGCGTGACCCACAGGTGGGTCACACCGTCGTGAACGTGTTAAACGAAAGTTTAATTTATAAAATTAACTTATACAGGGTGTCTCAGTTAAGCGTTTCAGAACTTCTAAGAGGGGTAGGGGCATCCTGGCGACTCGAAATCATATAGCAATGTGGGGTCGGAAATGCTTTCCGGAAGCGGTGACGTACACAGAAGCACCATAAAAAAAGAGACCGTAAGTGAAAAATCGCTATAATAATACATTGAAAAAATTACATGGCCTCCTCGGTCACCCGACCTATCATGTCTTGATTTCTGGAGTCATATGAAAACACTGGTTTATGACACCCCTGTTGATAATGCTGGTTGCAAGAATCGCAGTAGCTGCCTGCGAGATATGCCTGGACTATTGAAGAATGTTCGAATGTCCATGAGCCGGAGATGTGATGTGTACATTGTAGCCGGTGGCAGAAACTTCGAACACTTACTTTGGTCCATGTGTCATATAATTTTTTCAATGTATTATTATAGCGATTTTTCACTTACGCTCTCTTTTCTTTATGGTGCTTCTGTGTACGTCACCGCTTCAGGAAAGCATTTCCGACCCCACATTGCTATATGATTTTGAGTCGTCAGGATGCCCCCTACCCCTCTTAGAAGTTCTGAAACGCTTAACTGAGACACACTGTATAAATTCAATTCCGACGATGCCAAAATTGTTTTCACCCCAGTACACATCATCAGTCACATCATCTCACATTGATCTCTAGAATCTTATTTTATTCAGATGAATACTGATTTCCTTGTTAAAGACATTAGATCCTCATCTCCTCTGTCCAGCAGTGGGCTGATCGTAAGGACACGTTTCCCACTAGAACACCGAAGCCAAGCATCACTGGCTGCTGTCAGTAAGCGGGTGGGTGACCACATTGTTCAGCCTACGTAGGGACCGAAGGTGAGCGGTGTCGAACCTCGTTAAACTGTTCTACAGGCCTGAAAGCGAGACGGAAAAGTGATAATACTGGTAGGAGAACTATTTCAATATTAGATAATATTCGGGATGAGTTAATCTATTCTCAACAATAAACAATTCACCGTATTTAGTTTTAATTCAGCGAAGAAGCAATTCAATATGAAAATTGCATCCATTAAAAACAACTGGTAGTTGTGGATTTCTGTTATTCCCGAAAAAAAGCTAAAAATGAAATTTATAAGTTACCAGTTTTTACTCTTTTCCGTCTTGATATATATTGGCTTTCATCCCTGCTGTTCTGCCGTGAATTGCTCGACTTCGCGCACAGATCTTCGAGCTGCCAAAGCGGAGGAGCCTTCCCCTCTGCAGAAGATCAAAATTGTGAAGGCATGTCTTCGGATCATCCACTGAGATGATTCTCTGATCGTCGCCAATAGCCTATTATGTAGCTCTAGTGCGACGTAAATAAAATACTTACCCATCACCTCTCCGTAGCTCGTGTAAATGCACTTCACCCTGATTTCCCCCTCTCGGCCACTGCGGTTCATCTTGTTCCGTTTTTTAATTTTTTTTTCTCCCGTCTACTGTGGTTTTTCTAGTTTGGTTTCTGCCCTTTATTTTTCCATTTTTCGTTGGCAACATTACGCTTTATATTTCTAATCACTCTTGTTTCTTCTCATTCACGTCTGACAAGTCTTGAAAATGGGTACCTATTTTTGAAGAGCTTGAAACATGAAGACATTTTTTTAAATATTTATATCTATTTGAAGCAAATAAAGTTTTTAATCAGGTGATATCTTACCTATTAAGTTTCTTGGGATTATTTATTACCCATTCGCAAAATGGGTCTTGGTTTGAATTACATGGCGTCCGCACTTTTCAACTACAGTAATCAAGAGTGATAGTAAACAGTGTGCATGCGTTGCTATGGCGACCGCTGCTGTTTGATAGTTTCTTTAGAATTCTCTTTTCCACTTTTAATTTTGTAATGCATTATGTTGGTGAGTTTATTTTTGAGATATGGGACCAGAGAGATCCCATAAATACTTCTTGAGTTGTGAATAAAAGAGAATTTCATCATTTGAACGATATTTTTTTTTGTTATTTAAAATTAGACCAGTACATATTTTAGATGGAGAAGTTTATTTAGTACTTTGAATGCGTAATATTACATCGTTTTATTAGTTTTAGATTTAGCTCAATCGCTTATAATTTCTTTTTTTTTAACCTAGGAAAGCGTAAGAGATTAACTTTTAGGATTTTAGTGATCAACTTTTTCTGTTATATTACATTATTTCTGAGGATTCACAACTATTTCATATCTATGGTAAAATTACACAACACAATTTCATAACACAAATAGCGGCTCATAAATATTAAATGTTGTAGGTCACCTAGAATAACACATTTGCATTTCATATCAGCTTTCTAAATGACGCTTTGAAATGATGTGGTCATCATCAGAGTTTACTGACCCAACGCACAAATGAATGACCTCGCATCTACATTCATAAGGCCACATAGTATATAAATACCCTTATGTAAAGGTATTATCTACTCCTACAAATAAATGTTTGGAATTCGCTCTTAATTTTAAATATTGTTTTTTACTTACTCACTGCATGAAAACAATATTCATTTCATAGCTCCGTATAATAAAACAATGTGTTTTTATAAAATATTATTATAACGTTTGAATTAAAAAGTATCATAAGACGAAATATTATGCAGTAAAATGTAGTGTTAGATTATTTTTAACATATAATTACGAAGGTAAAACATTTAATCAAATGAAATCATAGTGTTTTTTTAAGCAAATAACTTAATATTTTAAAGTATTGCTAATACTTTAAAAATAATTAATTAAATTAGTGTTACATTATAAACACTTTCCGGTGCAATGCAGTCAGTCTGGTAACACTAATTCAGAAGATGCTACGAAACCTAGAAATGTAAAACTAATAGGTGTCAAACGTTTAACCACCAGTATTTTATAAATATCAAATGGATAATGTATTTCACTTGGGATATTCATGCGCAGTCAATCATTTGCACCAAAATTTCAAAAAATTTATTAATAAATATTTCGAACTATAGACAAACATCCTATATTTATTATACTCTTAGTTCTTGATATGTACTGGTGGAAAATTTACTTAAAATGAAAAATTTTAAAATAAAATTTCGTTACCACTATAAAATACTTTTTTACAAAGTGAAGCAAGGTGACAATTCTGATTGCCTTAGGCAGCTATCACATAGTCTGCTAATCTCAAAGAACTTCTACAACAATAAATAATTCACGATTGATGGTATAGTGGTCCAAACTTCTTCTTCTTTATTTAAATAAACCAGGTACCTCGGCCGCGAAGCGTCCCCTATCCCATTCATCACTAAATTATATACAGTAAGGTAAACTACATTGATTTGTCAAACATTGTGGTAGCCATAAAAAATCAAGCCGTTTGCTTGTGAAATAATAAAACAATGAAAAAACTCAATATGACAAATTGACGTTTTTACATAACATTAGACATATTGATTGTAGACTTAAATAAAAAATAAAGATAAAACATGGTTTGATCTGTACAGTAATTTATTTTTGAAAAATGAAAGACATAATTGAAGAATATAGATAAATCATAACTTGATACATGATAAAATAACATAATTGGAGAAAATGCAGTAAATATATTTTATCAGAGAAATATTACTCATTATTACAATAGAATTCGCAGAAGAATTTAACGTGCATAAGTTGATAAATATATAGAAAAATATCTGCAATAAAGCTACATCTTATAAGATACTTTGAATTTTTGATATGTAGTGGTGGAAAAATTTACTTAAAATGAAAAATACTAAACTAAAAATAACTTAAATTTCACTACCATTAGAAAATATATTTATCTTAAAAAAGGCCGTAAGGCCTCAGACGCCCAATTCCTCTACAACGAACGATGACTCTTTTAACACGTTCACGCCGGGAAAAGTGAAAAATACTGGTACGGGAAAAGAGAAAATACTGGTAGAAGAACTATTTCAATATTACCTATGCATAAATTGGCTATATTATCAGATATATATGCATAAATTGGCTATATTATCAGAAATTTTTTTTTAATGCAATTTAATTTAACTTAAGTAAAAGTCTGCTGTGAAAAGTTCAGTGAATTATAAAACCTGTAGGAATTTTTATTTTATCTCTTGTAATGACTTTTAACCATTGATCGAAGTAAATATATATTAAATGCTATTTACCTCAAAAGCGTTGAAATATTGAAATTCTCTATGTGGTATACCTATTTCTAAGGATATGCGTCAATTTGACGCGATCATAATTTAGACAAAAGTTTAAGTAAACAAGCAATTATCACATCAATAATAAATAGGAATGTACCGACAATACTTCGATTCGTTATCTCAAATAAAACAAGTGATAAACAACTGTTGCCGATAAGCAATAATAAAAAGAACAAACGCAGAATGTCAATTGATGTCAGATTTTGAAGGTTTCAGTTGCTTAGTTCGAGTATTGAAGCATAAAATACTTGAATATTTCATAAATATATAGTATACATATACATTGGTTTCTAAGTGCAGACATGCCAACTGCTCCGGACACACGAAAATAATTAAAAAAATTGTAAATACAACAAATTAAATTTTGAATTAAGAAGTGGTGAATTATATAGCCCTGCGAATTATTTAGAAATAGTGGTGGATAAAAATCTACTAAATAGAATTTATTAAATTAAGAATTACAATTCTTTCATACGTCAAATTGACGTGTGTCCGTAGAGATAGGTATATAAGAAACGTCCGTAAACCTAGTGTTAACTTGAGAGTCTTGAAAATAAAAATAGAACTCACTGGGATTGAGATGTTTCCCCGATGATCTCCCGCAGAAGGCGGCACTTCTTCATTTTTGAGCAATTTCTGTAATTTTTTGCATAATGACACTAAACGGTGAGCAAGATTAGGCGTCGAATTTATTGTTGCTCAAAGTGGCCGAAACAGGACTGAAAGCCTATATATATCTAGACGGAAAAGAGCTAAAACTGGTACAAAAGACATTTCATTCTAACATTCTTTTCAAGAAATAATTTAATTTCTGTAGCTACCAGATTTTTTTTACAATTATAACATAAATATAAGCAGCTTTTTTTTTCACTAGAAAATATAAATATATGGTTACATAGTTTTAAAAAAAAAATCGATTTACTTCCCCCATAACTAGTTAAAACTCAAATTGTTTCACGACCCTCTTTTCCGTCTCGCATTCTCCCAAGGGCCCAGCTCACAAAACAAGATCAGCCTTAGATCGCCAACATTATTAGTTTATCGATCAAAAGAGTTTGAATTTAAAGTGACAATGTTTATTATCTGAGTTAAACTTATTATATAACAATTGTTTTACCATTATCAGAGATGCCACGGATGACTGAAAATGTAAGAAGTGGTAGAAACATTTTTTCATTTTATTTATTAGGTCTATCTCATTTTAAGATCTTAACTTCCACCATGACTTGACATTGCAAATTATTCATATTTTAGACAAGAAATTATAAATGCTTAAATGCACTTTAAATACATTTAAGTAAAGAAGTATGCTAGAAAAATTGCTAATTTTAAACTCTTTTAACAGAATTGTACGTTACATTGCGTACCCACTTATCACGTTTTTAATCGTCCGTGGAATCCCTTCATTATAGTTTTAATATGAGTTTGGTACATAAATATTTGCCATTTGTTTTTACATTTTGATTATTGTTCAATTTTTTAAAAGTAAATGAATAATTTTCTTTTCCATTTTTTCCCCTTCTATCTTATATATTTTTTTAATTATAAAAATACTTTATTCTGCAGTTTAGGAGCAAAATGTAATAAAAATGAAAACTCCCTCCTTGAAATGCAAAAAGAGAGATTTACTTTAATTCCAAAAATGCATTTTTAATTTTAAAAAAAACGAAATTTTTAATTTGTTTTTTTCTTTTACGAAAAAAAAAATTTACTCTTAGTTTGTAATCTATTTTAATTTGCTAAAAATATTTAATTAAAAGACCAAATTAAGAATAAAGCAAAAAAAAAATACAATTACTTAAGTACTAAAAATTATTCTTTAGAAAAGTTATTTCATTCGAATAATTAAAATTTCCTTAACACCCTCTTTGAGAAATTACACAAAACTACACAAAATCCTAAAATAAAACTAACGATTCATTCGGAGGAGTGGGAGAAAATATGAATGCAAAGAGCTTAAAAAAATCATTATTTTGCCTGAAATTTAAATACTATCGTAATAATGTCAAGTAATTTAATATTAATATGATTTATCAAAATTAAATTATATTTTAAAATGAAAAATATCAGTCTACGTGAATTTAATATATGAAGTCAACTTGCTTAATTAAGATTATTATTTAAAAATTTATAAAATTCAATTTATTTCTCTATAAAAGCACAAAACTTGTGCAACAGAGTTAGTTTGCATTCTGTAATTTAAAGAAACTAATAAAGTAAATCATATGTTTGTTGTGGCGTTATTTAATAGAGCAGTAATTCCCAAAGTGGTTTATATCGACCCCCAGGGGTCGATGAAAATCTGAAAGGGGTTCATGTCAAGTGAAAAAAAAAAAAATTGGGGGTCCATGAAATGAAAATAGGGGTCAACGATAGTGGATATCATATAAGCAGGTCGTGACTTTAATTTTGGCATTTCATGAATGGAATAATCAACATACACTGATAGTACCTATTTACTTACATTATACGACCTTATAATATAAAGACATATATCTATCTAAATTCTACATAATTTATAAAAGTAGCTATGAAGTAAAAATTTTATTGAAATTTAAGTTATTAGGATTATTTTCTGATATATGAAGCTGAATTATTATAAACTAGCAGTTGCCTGCAGCTCCGCCCGAGTACCTTTTTATTTTCTCTGCGTGTAAGGTTTTTTGCAACAAAAAAGAATTTTTCGGCCGTAAATTAGTTTGAATTTAATTAACACGTTCACGCCGGGGTGACCCATCTTCGCACCGGAGTAAAAACTGGTAACAATAAATTTCATTTTTTAGTTTTTTTCCGGGAATAATAAAAATTCATAACTACCAATTGTTTTTAACGGATGCAATTTTTATACAGAATTGCTTCTTCGCCGTGATAAATTTCCTTACCGTGAATTGTTATTGTTGAGAATAGATTAACTCCTCCCGAATATTATCTAATATTGAAATAGTTCTTCTACCAGTATTTTCTCTTTTCCCGTACCAGTATTTTCACTTTTCTCGGCATGAACGTCTTAATAAATGTATAAAATTAAGATGTGTTTTTTACTTAAGTGTTTCACACTACGCTTCACTGCAGTTAGAAATTTAAATCTTTCAAAGTGAGTAGCACTATACCAGCTGTCAAAGATACATTTGAAGTTGATGAATTTACAAAAAATCAATATCAGGTAAATAGAGGGTCTTCGAGGCAAAAAAAGTTCAGGAAACACTGGTAGGGAGACCCACCCAGTATCCCAAGAAAACCAAAGTCTTTCTGTTCTCCTATGACATCATAGCAGCTCAGAACAGATCAGGGTATGTTAGAGTCCTAGAATTAATCCCAATAGAGGAGCCTTAGCGTATGTCAATGCATTCGTATCATCAAAAAGACATTATAAACGCCTCTTATTTTACTGTCATCTGCAGTTAATAGAGAGAACTTCTGTCAAGAATAAAGTGAATAAGCTGATGAATTCACATACTTTTCCACTGGAAATTCATCAATGATCATTGAGTTACAGATAACAACCAGTACAGATAACAACCAGTTCTATTGGGATAGGAATTCGAATCGTCCAATAGGAATGTGGCTTACGATAATTGTTTGATTTATTCCACTCAGAGGTAGTTCATCTTCTGGCTTGGGCAATTCTATTCAAGATACCCGTAATAAATTTCATGCGCTAAAAAGTGAAACCGCAATGATAGAAATATCCAAGTTAAAGGCGGAACTAGATTAGTGTTCCGCTATCATTCAATCAATTTTTGTTTGCATTATTCCTATTGGACGATTAATATTCCTATCTTGAAAAAACTTATTTCTATTTGTTGCATCTGTAACTTATTGATCATTCATGGATTTCCATTGGATAGAAAAGTGAAGTGATCTCAGACAGGGGTGAAAGCGCGACGGAAAAAAGGAAAGGCTGGTAGTTAAACCATTTCAGTTATTGCTAGTTTTCGGGAGGAGTTTACTTATTCTTTTTTTAAACTATTCAACAATATCTATTTTATCTTGAAAAAGAACCAGATTTATATACATGTTAAAATCTTAAAGAAATCTTGATAGTTACAGATATTTCATTTTTCTCGGAAAAAATGCTATAATATCTTTCGCATCAGTTTTCCATCTTTTCCGCCTTACTATAGACGTTCTATATTCTAATAAAAATAATTGAAAAGCAATTGTGTATTAATGCTTTCAAATTTAACTAACTAACTAATCAACTTTTTTCAGAGTACCTATCCATGTATGGATATCTGCTCTTTCATCTAAATTGGATAATATGTGGTGGAAGGGAAGGGAGGTGCTGCGTTAACATTAAGTTAAATCTCAGAATGAACAATAGTTGATAAAATCAAGTCTGAGTCATACATAAAAATAAGTCGCAAGTTGATACATAATAAAGGGAACAAATTGAAGATAAAGATAAAGAAAGAATATTTACACTATTTACAAATTTACAAAAGGGGGAAGACTCCCTGTGCACTCTCTCGCCTCCCACCGGTTATAGCCGGGCTTCATTGGTGCAGAGAACACAGTTTGTCTAGGGCAGTGGGGATAGTCATGATTATCCGAAATGCTTAGAAAGAACACAGTCGCTTAAGAAAAAAGCGGTTATCGGGCTGAAATTTTTATTGTCATCTATGAAATCAATGTCTAATAACTTATTGAATTTACATGTTGAACAATTTTTGGCACCTTTAAAAAAGGATGCATTGAGTTTAAAAAGGCACTCGTCTATTTTGTCGATTTTGAGGTCATTATAGAGGGTGTTATTTCTGACAAACCAGGGAGCCCCAGTGATTCGTCTTAGGGTTTTGTGTTCGAAGACTCTGAGTCTCTTTCTTTGTGTATTTGTAAGCGTCCCCCATGCCGGGGATGCATAGCTGAGGATTGGTCTTATGCACATTAGATAAATGTGCCTTTTCGTGTTTAAAGCCATTTTGCTATTGCTATTTAAAATGGGTTTCAAAGCTTGATAAGCAGCTTCAGCTTTTTTAAGTATATTAGAGACGTGATATTTCCAATTTAGGGTGCAGTTTATAGTGATACCCAAATAGTTTGCTTTAGAGACTTTGGGAACTTCTTCGTTGAATAATAAGATTTTTTCGTAGTTTATAATTTTCTTTTTATATGTTTTGCGAATAATGAGAAGGTTTGATTTGGAGCTATTGATTTTAACCTTCCACCTACTGCACCAGGCTTCAATATCTTTTACATTGTTTTGTAGTCTTTTAATTGCATTATTTACATTTAAGGATCGGCTGAGTATCGCGGTATCATCCGCATAGAAGGCTGTTTGAATATTTATATCTCCCCTGTTAACTGGGAAGACTGAGCAGTATATTAGGAAGAGAATGGGCCCCAGAATAGAGCCTTGTGGTACGCCTGCTTGTATTTTTCTCCTTGTAGAGAAATGGTCATTAATTTTAATTTGAAATGTTCTATTGATTAAATAATTATTAATAATATGAACAAGATCATCAGGAATATTTTGCTGTATCATTTTATATATAAGACCAGTATGCCATACTCTGTCGAACGCTTTAGCGATGTCCAACATGAGTAAGGCAGTGGCTTGTTTTTTGAAGAATCCTTCACTAATAAATTCAAGTATTCGAATCAACTGTTTAGTTGTGGAGAGGTTTTTCCGAAAACCGAATTGTTCGTTCGGGAGAAAGCTTAATAGTGGGTAAATTCGATTTAATAAAATTCTTTCCATGATTTTAGATAGTGAAGATAAAAGACTAATCGGTCTGTAATTTTCTGCGTTTAAATGATTTTTCCCTGGTTTTGGGAATAAGATGATAGTAGCATGCTTCCAGTGATTTGGAAAATAACACTGTTTGATCCTTGCGTTGATTATGTTAGTGAGTTGGTTCAGTCTTAAGGGGGGTAAATTTTTAATCATGATATTGGTGATGTTATCGTAGCCGGGGGCTTTCTTCTTATTTAGTTTTTTGATGATGTTTTTGATTTCGTCATTATCCGTATAACTCATTGAGTTATTAATTTGATTTTTACTGAAGTAGGTATTATAGGTAGATATAATTTGTTGATCTGAGGATTTATCATTTGGTTCTTTATTTGGAGAAAATTGTTCTTCGATTGAGTTTGCAAATATTTCTGTCTTGTCTTTGTCTGCATAAATTTTTCCATTACCACTGTTTAGAGGCATGTTTATCGTTTTATTTGCTTTGAGGGATTTAACCATTTTCCATACGGAATTATCGCTTGTATTCATGCCAATGATTTCTTCGTTCCAAACGTCTTGTCTGTATTCGGTAAGTTGTTTATTAATTGTTTTTTGAAGTCTGTTAATTTCTGTTTTAACGATAGGGTTATTTGTTTGCTGATATTCTTTTCTTAGTCGATTTTTAGTTCTAATTTGTTCCTTAATAAAATTTGGTATAATTTTATAATCGGCTCTGACTTTTGTCTCTTCTGTAGCTTCTGTGTACGCATTGTATAAGTCAGTAGTTAGGTTTTTAATATCTTCTTCAATATCGGCTTTGTTATTTAGGTTTTTCTTAAAATATGATAAGTTTAGAATATTTTTGTACAGAAGCCAGTCTGTTTTCTTCCTAGTGATGATTTTTTCTTCCTTATTAAAACAGGTAGTAGCAATTACTGGATAGTGATCACTGCTTAATTCGTGGAGTACCTCTAATGAAATGGGGGTATTGGAGTTTGTGATTAAAATATCTAAAATTGAGCTATTTTTAGAATAGTAGGTTGGTTCGTCTGGAGCGAATAAATTTAAGTTGAATTTATTGATTAGAATGTTTAGCTTCCTGCCACTATCATTTGTTTTCGCACATCCCCAATTTATATGTTTTGAGTTAAGATCTCCAACCACAATAGATTCGAAATTTATTGGAAATAAGTCCTTTATAGTGTCTTCCTGTATAGGGTGTCCGGGGGGGTTGTACATGCTCGTGATTTTAATTTTTCTGCTATTTTGAAGTGTGATTACAATAGAGACTTCTTCGTAGCCATTTAAATTGTTCTGACTGAATAGTGTGGAGTTGTAGCATCTTTTAACATATAAAGCAGTACCTCCGCCTCTGCTTGTTGTACGGTCACATCTAAAAAGGTTATAATTAGCGATTTTACATTTATTAAATTTATTTAGGTGGGTTTCATTTATAGCTAGAATGTCCAGATCATACTTATAAATAAAATTTTTTGTTTCTTCTAGTTTGTTATTTAGGCTATGTGCATTCCAGAATGCGATCTTCAGTGGAATAAATTTATTTTTATTTAGATCCATATTTGATATCTAGTTTTGTTAGGGAGTCAGCTATTTCTTTTGCTATGATGGTTAAAGCTGTTAGCTTGTCCGCTACTTCTTTAGCCTCTTTAATTTTTTCTTCGGCTGCGGAGATGGAATTGGTAGTTTGCTCTTTTAGTACCGCGGCCGCGTACGTTTTGCTTTCGAAAACTGCCTTCCTGGTCGGAGGTTGTTTATTTTTATTTTTGTTATTTGAGATGGCTAAGTATGTCGGGCATTGCCTAAAACTTGCAACATGGTTGCCCTGACAGTTTGCACATTTTGGAGAGTCTTCCTTTGTTTTATTACAATCTTTAGTAAGGTGTTGTTCCGCGTATTTGACGCACTTTTTCAAATTTAGGCAGGGCTGAAAGTTCATATATATCAAGACGGAAAGGAGTAAAAACTGGTAACAAATTAATTTCATTTTTAGCTTTTTTTCGGGAATAATAAAATATCCATAACTAACAATTTTTTTAACGGATACAATACATTTATTGAACTGCTTCTTAACCGAGAAAAAATTAATATCAATGAATTGTTTATTGATATTTATTGATTATAGGTTTACTCCACCTGAAAATTATCTATTATTGAAACAGAGATGCCAACTGCTTCGGATACTCCAAAATAATTAAAATAACGGTAAATAACAACAAATTAAATTAAGCAACTATTTCACTATATTTGCTTGCTTTTTAAAAGGTATAGCATGACATAAGCATATAAAGTGGTGAATCATATAAGCCTACGAATTATTTAGAAATAGTAGTGGATAAAAATCTACTAAATTAAATTTATTAAACCAAGAATCACAACTGATAATCTACCACTTTAAAATATAAGTTTGCTGTCCGGAGCAAGTTGGCATCTCTGCTGAAATAGTTATACTACCAGTTTTTTCTCTTTTCAGTCTCGCTTTCAGGCCTGAATTAAGGTGACACTTAAAAACCATAATTTGTTCAACAGTTATTTTAACTGTTAATTTTAACAGTTATTTGTTTAACAGTTATCCAAAGCAAATTTCATGTAAATCATACACTGAAGAATAAAAACACAATAATAGAGAATCCAAGTCAAAAGCAGAACTGGATCAGTGTTCCTTTAATCATTCAATCAATTTTTGTTTGCATTATTCCTATTGGACGAATCGTATTTCTATCCTAAAGAAACGTATTATTTCTGGAACTGATTGATCAATCATGGATGGCATTAATCATATCCATTAGATAAAAAATTGAAGTGACTTCAGAATAGACATTCTATATGCTTATAAAAAAACTGAAACGCAATCATGTATCGATATGATGTTTTCAAATTAAAGTGATATTAAGAAACCATAATTTGTTTAGCAGTTATTTTGCATGGTGTGGTAACAATTTTTCCTTTCGCGAATCTTAAAAACAGAGTTTATGAAACCACACTTAGAAATAAATTAATAAAAAAAGAAAAATTAGAATATATTTTTTAAAAAAATAGTAGTTTGTGCTTTTTATACAAGAAAAAATAATCTTATAATTCTTATTTATTTATCTTTAAGAAAACTTTGATTTTAAATCATAAAAGCTAAATGATGACGCACTCATGGCATTAATCACTTCATCAATTAATTTGTTTCAATAGTTGACTGCAGTGTACAAGTATGAGTATAAACCAATACGTTCTTCATAAACTTGAACATTCAGATAAAAAAATAATTAAAAAAAAAATCTATAGCTTCCCGATCAAAATTAATTTCAAATTTGAAAGGGTTGAGAGGAAATATCAAGTACTCGTATATAAATACAGAAATACATTTGCTTCCCAGAGTAATCAATATTTATCCAGTATTTAAAACTTAGAGTCTTCATATTTATGCAAATGAGTATCGCAGTCTTTTGGTAAAAATATATTGGTATATATTTTAAGGGTATAGTTGTAGTTTAAATAACTTTGTTTACTACAGAATAGCAGAGTCATTCGATTTATTTTGAAGTTAAAATTTATTTAAATTGCACATTACCATAACGTTTACATTTCCGTGAGAACTTCATGTTACTTTCGAAATCAATACATTATTTAAAATCGATTGTGTTTTTATATTTTATTGTTGCTAGGAGATCTTGAAGACCGCAAACAAGTAGAATGTAAATTTTTTGCCTTTCAAAAGTTTTTCAAGTATTGAAGGAATAAGCAAATTAAAGATGAGGTAAACCCTAACGCTAGAATTGATCAACTTATTTATCCAAAAACCTCAATAAAAACATTTCAATAAAAACAAGTCTAGACATAAGTCTATTCGAGTTTGAAATTCTTAAAAATGCTTCAGAGAAAGGTTATTAAAAAGTAAGAAAATTTTAAAGAAGGAAGCTTCAATTAATTAAAAGAAGTTTAAAGGTTTCCTTAATAACTTTAACTAAGGAAAAATCGAATCACTGCGAGTTTTTAGCTAATAAAAGTTATAATACACATTTTAGGGGTAGGGTCATTAGAGGATTTTTTTTAAAAAAATCCATTTTAATTTTTTTAAAAAAAGGATTTAAAAAAATTGTTTTTTTTCTCCTTAAATGCAGATTAATGCCTTAAAATTATATACCAAAAAGTTTATGAATAAATAAAATGAAGCTGAAAAAATATCTAAGTATTTGAAATTTAAATTTTAAAACAGCCTTTCACAGCCCATGGGGTGAATCTAAGCAAGTTCAAAAGGGCTATAAAATATTTTCTTAAGCTGACTTTACAATGTTGTATTATTGATTTATGGTACCTACGCCTCTGATTGTTGGATTTTAGCAAACAACAATCAATAATAGAAAAAAATACTCTAGGGTAGGGAAAGTAAAGATTTTGGAAAAATTGTATTTTTTCACCGCCACCGCCAGCCGATTGTAGATGTTATACCATATCTATCATTGAAGAATGTTGATCTATAAAGTTAAATTTTCTTATTTTTGCAACCATTTTAAATTTTACAATATTTTTTAAATAAACATTATGTTATTGTCATTTAAAATTAATTGTAGCCATAAAATGGTGCAGTCATTGGCTTATAAGAAAAAAATACGTTTAAATTCTCGGATTTTAAATACTTGCGCTACCTGTCACAGCCCACTATAAGCGGACTTCAAAAGCGCTTTTGTGAAAGCAATATGCTTCAAGTCAGCCAAACCATAACCACCGAGAACTGACTCTCGGTGGCTATAGCCAGACTTGATGTTAGACTGCGTTCATAATTCGAAAAAATTTTCGCCGATTAACTTCAAGTTTAAACTGTAATATTAACATTATATAATTTACAGAAGTACGTAGGAATAGTTCATTTTATCGCGTAGTATCTCTTTTATTTTTTCTTCCAGTAAAGTTCTGGCAATATAAAAGAGGCGGGAACTATTATGTATTTCGATTAATTTCTTTTAAACGCCCCAATGTACTATTCTTGTAAAAGTAGGGTTACAGTAAAATCCACATAGCTTTTATATCTATTCTCATATGTATACTTTTTTTTAAAATTTTAACTTAAAAATTGCAGATGCTGCTTGTCCAGCCGCGCATCCTTCAGAAAGAAAGATGTCATAAAAGCTATACAGACATCAATTATTACTTTTGCATTACTTTGGAAAAATAAATTTTAGCAGCTCACACTAATCTTTGACGAAAGATTCTTTTTTTTTGTAAAGTATTTATTCATTCTCTGACGTCAAATTCAAAATCTAAGTCTGAAACAAATGGTGTTGACTCAGAATCCTTGGTTTAAGTTGCAAATGTATTAAAATATGAGAATTTAAAGAAACTTTTTTTGTACTGTTTTATGAATATTTCAATTTTTAACTGCTGCATTACTTGCATTAACATATATTTTTTAAAAGTATTTCACGGAACATTTTTTCTTAGTAGCCAACAACTTTTAAAAAAATTATTGTAGTGTAACTGACACTTTAAATTGGGTGTAATTTAAAAATGGTCGAATTAATTCCTTAATAAATTTTTTGAAACTTTGGCTATATTATAGCTTGTTCATGTTAACTAATATATAAAAAATTAATTTTCTAGTATCAAATTTTAAAAAATTTATTTTTAAGGCCCAATTTGTTGTTACTTACAAGTTTTTTTTTTCAAACTTTCTTTTAAAATTAATGCAACAACCACCCAATCTTATTGACCTTCTGGTTTTCAGAAGAGAGAAATAGAAAATAATCAAACAAGGAAATACAAAATAAATTAGAACAATCAAGTTTGGAAATACAAAATCAATAAGAACAATCAAGTAAAAGAATTATGAAATCAAATAAACCAATCAAGTAAGGAAATTAAATTAATAAGAAGAATCAGATAAAAAAAATCAATAAAAAGAATCAGATAAAAGAAAAAATCAATTAGAATAAAGAAATAACTAAAATACAAAATCGATAAAATAACCATTCAAAGGAAAGATGAAATTAAAAAGAATAATTACGAAAAGGAAATACGAAATCAATAAGAACAATCAAGTAAAAGAATTATGAAATCAAATAAACCAATCAAGTAAGGAAATTAAATCAATAAGAAGAATCAGATAAAAAAAATCAATAAAAAGAATCAGATAAAAGAAAAAATCAATTAGAATAAAGAAATAACTAAAATGCATAATCGATAAAATAACCATTCAAAGGAAAGATGAAATTAAAAAGAATAATTACGAAAAGGAAATACGAAATCAATAAGAACAATCAAGTAAAAGAATTATGAAATCAAATAAACCAATCAAGTAAGGAAATTAAATCAATAAAAAAAATCAGATAAAAGAAAAAATCAATTAGAATAAAGAAATAACTAAAATACAAAATCGATAAAATAACCATTCAAAGGAAAGATGAAATTAAAAAGAATAATTACGAAAAGGAAATACGAAATCAATAAGAACAATCAAGTAAAAGAATTATGAAATCAAATAAGCCAATCAAGTAAGGAAATTAAATCAATAAAAAGAATCAGATAAAAGAAAAAATCAATTAGAATAAAGAAATAACTAAAATACAAAATCGATAAAATAACCATTCAAAGGAAAGATGAAATTAAAAAGAATAATTACGAAAAGGAAATACGAAATCAATAAGAACAATCAAGTAAAAGAATTATGAAATCAAATAAACCAATCAAGTAAGGAAATTAAATCAATAAAAAGAATCACATAAAAGAAAAAATCAATTAGAATAAAGAAATAACTAAAATACAAAATCGATAAAATAACCATTCAAAGGAAAGATGAAATTAAAAATAATAATTACGAAAAGGAAATACGAAATCAATAAGATCAATCAAGTAAAAGAATTATGAAATCAAATAAACCAATCAAGTAAGGAAATTAAATCAATAAGAGGAATCAGATAAAAAAATCAATAAAAATAATCAGATAAAAGAAAAAATCAATTAGAATAAAGAAATAACTAAAATACAAAATCGATAAAATAACCATTCAAAGGAAAGATGAAATTAAAAAGAATAATTACGAAAAGGAAATACGAAATCAATAAGAACAATCAAGTAAAAGAATTATGAAATCAAATAAACCAATCAAGTAAGGAAATTAAATCAATAAAAAGAATCAGATAAAAGAAAAAATCAATTAGAATAAAGAAATAACTAAAATACAAAATCGATAAAATAACCATTCAAAGGAAAGATGAAATTAAAAAGAATAATTACGAAAAGGAAATACGAAATCAAAAAGTATAATCAAGTACAGGATATAAGAAATAAATACGAATGAGCAGGTACAACAAATTAAAATAATCAAATACAGGAAATAAAGAAATAAATTAAAATAATCAAGAGAATGAAATACAAAAGGAATAACAATAATCAGCAAAGGACATACGAAAATAATTTCGAAATCCATATTAATAGTCAGATGATATTTTAATTTTATACGGTGTAGTCCCGATTTATCAAGTCAGAGCTTAGGCTCTATAATTATCTAATAATTATCAACCTAAAATTTCAGAAATTACTAAAACAATTAATATAACTATAAATAATACATGCTTTAAACTATATGATTTCAACTATATCTGCTTCAAAGAAATATAAATTCAATTAGAGCAATCAAGTAAAGGAATTAAATCAATAAGAATAATTAGATAGAAGAATGAATTCAATAAGAATAAAGAAGGAACTAAAATTCAGAATCGATAAAATAACCAATCGAACGAAATACGAAATTAACAAGAGTAATCACTAAAAAGAAATCCGAATGCTAAAAGTATAATCAATTACAGGCTATGCAAAATTAATAAGAATAATCAGTAAAGGATATACAAAAACAAATTCGATTTCAATATTGATAGTTAGATGATATTTAAATTTTATTGGGAACAGTAACGCTTCATAAAGCTTGAGCATAGGCTCCTGAAATTTCTATTAAATTTCTATAGTTATCAACAAAAAATTTCAGAAATTATTGGGAAAAAAATAATGTAACAAAAAAATAATCTAACGTAAAATAATACATACTTTAAACTATATGATTTTGATTTTATCAGCTT
Source organism: Parasteatoda tepidariorum (assembly GCF_982258835.1). Classification (NCBI taxonomy): domain Eukaryota; kingdom Metazoa; phylum Arthropoda; class Arachnida; order Araneae; family Theridiidae; genus Parasteatoda; species Parasteatoda tepidariorum. The sequence goes on from NC_141759.1 coordinate 57,661,475, forward strand.
AAAAGAGGTATGAAATGAATTAGAGCAATCAAGTAATGGAATTAAATGCATGAGTAATTAGATGAAAGAAAGAAATCAATAAGAAGATAAAAAGAACCGAAAATCAAAATCGATTAAATAACCAATCAAAAGAAACATGAAATCAAAAGGAATAATCAAGTAAACGAAATACGAAATCAAAAAGAATAATCAAATATATGGTAAACTATTTCAAAATCAATATTAATAGTCAGATGATATTTTAATTTTATTATTAAGTAATAATTTTCTATACATTTCCAAATAAACATTTCAGAAATTATTTAAAAGAATAATATAACATAACATGCTTTAAACAATTTGATTTAAGATTTATATCGCAAATATTAAAAATTATTCATGCAACAAATCTAAACGTTTTGATATGCATTAAAAAAATTATATAACATAAAATAATACATGCCTTACAGTATATAAAATTCATCTTCATATAGCCTGATTAAAAAATAATTCATGCAACAAATGTTCATGTTTTGATATGCATTAAAAAGTAATTTGAAATAACACAAGTCTTAAACTACATAATTACCGCTTTTTATCGCAGTATTAAAATTGAGTTCTTGCAACAAATATAAATGTATCGATAAGCATTAAAGAATAATCGAACCTAAAATAATACATGCTTTAAATTATATGATTTCAGCTTATCTACTTATACCTACCTATCAGATAGATACCTAGATATAGATACCTATCAGCATGTAAAAATATTTAAAAATAATTCATGTAACAAATATAAACGTTTTGTTATGCATTTAAAAATAATAAAAATAAAATGCATGCTGTTAACCACATGATTTCCGCTTTATATCGCATTATTAAAAAATAATTCATGCAACAAATGTAAACGCATTGATATGCATTAAAAAATAATCTAACATAAAATAATACATGCTTTAAACTTTATGATTTCATCTTTATGTCGCTAGATTAAAAATTAATTCAGGCAACTTTAAACGTAATGATATGTAATTTGTAAAAGGACTGGTGTAACAAGATAATAACTTGATCGTAATGAATATGTAAAAAGATTATACGTCAATATACAATATTAACAACATACTTGTAAAAAAATACGAAATATATTATCAATAGTTTTACACATCAACAATATTAAAACTGGAAACTTCAAGTTTGGAACCATATTTTTTCCCGATCGCGAATTTATTTCCAAGTTTTAAAATATTTAAAATGTTTTTGACTGGAATCTTTATTTGAACGTGCTTAAGAACTAACAACGCTATAGCACTTCCAACATAAGAGCACTCAAAATCGTGACTTACAATCCTATTTCTGATTTTATTTTGTGGGTATCACTTCAAGAAATATTTCATTTCCGGGACTGGGGACATTTTGATAAAAGCAAATATTTGTGGCAAAATACCACACCGTGATATATTATTCATATGTTCAAAATCAAACATTTTCTATACATATATTTGAAATATATTGAATACAAGCTTACTCGATCAGTTCGTTTTTAAATATTTTACTGGAAGTGTTGTGTATATAAACTAAAATTATTAGTTTATTTTAAACATAATTTTTAGTTTATTTTGAAAATTTTTAGTTTATTTAGTTTTTTTTGTAAATTTTTAGTTTATTTTAAACATTTAACATTAAAAAATTTTTTTGTGTAAGATATTGATATAAAGCAGAAGTTTTTAAAATTAACTAGAATATTTTTGAAATACTTCGGCTATTTAACGATGTTAAGCTACCGATTTACATTTAGGATACGGAGGGCCATCTGCTTACTCCTTCATCGAAATTGAATTGAATAAGAAAAGAGGGAGCTGAGAAAGCTACGTAAGTTAATTAATGATAAAATATTAATGTACCTGATAGGATAATAAGATAATACTAAGCTCATGTATGCAACAAATAATCTGTGATAGAGGAATAATTATATACACAAATGAATATATTTTATATATATATATATATATATATATATATATATATATATATATATATATATATATATATATATATATATATATATATATATATATATAGATAGATAGATAGATAGATAGATGCAATATTTATGTATATACACCGAAGAGCAATTACATTATGACCACCCTCCATCCATAAGAATGGGCTTGCCCAGGTTTTCATGGTCTCTCGCCCATGAACATTGTTTTCATGGGGCACATTAGGACCCATAATCCTCATAGAACAATCCCTGACGTCTGTAAGCTACTTGAACATAGTTGCCGACCAGGTTCATTCATTCATGGCAACAGTTTTTCCTGTGGGGGATGGTGTTTACCAACAGGATAATGCCCCATGTCATAAGGGTCAAATCGTAGAGGAACATTCCAGTGACTTTCAAGTCATGTTTTGGGCCCCAAATTCACCTGATAATCCAATAGATCAATTAGTCAACCCCAAATTAATCCAATAGAGCATTTGTGGTCCTACTTGGAAAAGCAAATTCGTGCTGCCACGCTACCCCCTCGCAATGTGAGGGAATTGCAGGACCAGTTTGTGAGCGCTTGGTACCAGATACCTCAGAATACCTATCAGCACCTTGTGGAATTAATGTGCAACAGATAGGTAACACAACAGACACTCATTGGCTCCTGCAACAGCGATTGAGGAAGTGTACTTGCATTCAAATGGAAACGGAGTAAAATAAGAATTATATTTTGCTTTTAAATATAAAGTTATTTTTAAAAGCAAAATAATAAGCATTACAAATAATGTCATTTTGAATCTTTTCTTAATCAGAAACTTAGTGAGAAGATTTTATTTTCTTTTAAATTCATTTTTGTGATAAATTAAATTTTTTCCCGACTTATTAGAAAATACAGCAATAACAGTAAAATCTTGAGCATCTGATATTAAATTTTTCCCCCGCTCAGGCAATATTCAATTCAAAGATACAATGAGTTAATAAATAAAACATGATATTCATTGCCTCCTTTATGCGTTTTAAAATTTACAAATGTAAATAATTTCGTCCAAAATGAATGGTTTCAAAAAGTTAAATCGGAGAATTACTTCGAGAAAATTTCTGATACGTACATGCTAAATTACATTCACAAAATACAAAAAAACGAAATAAAAAAGGGGGACGTACACAATTATTTTTGTATTTGAATAAATATTTTCTTATTAATGTACGATCTTCTAGTGACGTCTTATTTTTATCTAGTTACTATCAGCAAAGCAATATCTTATTAATGGTCACTAAGTGACGTCTTATTATGATCTAGATATTCTTAGCAAATCTTGTTAATGATCCTCCAGTGACGGATTCACTTCATTTAACAACATTTAATTTACAGATTTGACGCAAAATAGTTAATTGGTCAATTTGTGATGCAGTTCTAAAGCTTTATGGGTTAAGTTTATTGAGTTAATGTATTTCAGTTTAATGGGAGTTGTTCTACTAGCTTTAGTGCGAAAATGGATTAAAAATTATCATTGTAAATTTAGTCAATTCAAGTTTTAGATTAGAATAGATGTTATGTGTACCGTAATCATGCGTATTTATGTTTCTAACTTATATGATTAATTTAGTTTTAAATTCTTATTCGTCTTAATTTTTTAATTATTTATTTGATAAAAACATATATAGTCACTGTCTTTAATCAAAAAAAGATATTTTTATATAAATTTAATTATAGAATATCGTATTTGTTGAAACAACATTATTTCCCTGAATTAAGAATGATATAATATTTTTCTTAAGACATAAAACTTCCTTAAGCATTTAAGACCGGATGCAATTTAAAAGTACTGTTTTTATCTCGTATAAATAGATGTAAAAAAATGCTAGGAAAAATTTGTTATGAACATTTTTCTGAGAAGTTAAATATAATCTATGCGCACGAGAATATTTTTGAAATTTAAGATATAATTTTACGTCAGTAATAGATTAATTTTTAATATTAAAATGATAGTTTTTAGAGTTAAAAAAATAATACTCAAATTAACACTTTCACGCCGGATGTTGCGCCTGAAAGCGGGACGGAAAAGAGAAAATACTGGTAGAAGAACTATTTCAATATTAGATAATATTCGGTAGGAGTTAATCTATTCTCAACAATAACAATTCACTGTAAGGACATTTATCACGGCGAAGAAGAAATTCAATATAAAAATTGCATCTGTTAAAAACAATTGGTAGTTATGGATTATTATTATACCCGGAAAAAAATTAAAAATGAAATTTATTTGTTACCAGTTTTTACTCCTGTGCTCCGCCGATGAGACAATTTAGCATGACCCACCGGTGGGTCACCCCGGCGTGAACGTGTTAAACTGGTTTAAAAATGAATGGTTAACACTAGGCATATATTATGTTAGTATCTAGCAAGTCAAATCACTAGGTATTAAGCAGTTAAACAGATATTCCAGACCAGCGGTTCTCAACACTGGAGTTGAACACTGGAGTTCCGTGAAAGGATCACAGGGTTTTCCGATAGTTTAAATTTTTAAAATCAGGAATAATTTTTTAAAATTGCAATCGTATCAAATCAATGAACCATAATTTCCTAGAAAGCTTGGTTATTTTCATGAAATTAAGAGAAATAACTGCAAACTATTGACAAAATTCATAAAAAATTGCATCAGTATTTCTCGTCAAACTTTTAAGTTCAAAATAAAATGACCAAATTAAAGAATAACGAATTATATTTCTATGATAATTATTCTCAACGTTTATTAGAGCTCTTTTTCGAAAACCATAATCCATCTTATTTTATTCATATTCAGCTAATGTATGCACCGAAAACAAACTCAGAACTGGACTAGATATCCACTTCAGGCTAATGAATTCAACTGTTTGACATAAAACTTACTCAGAGATGCCAACTGCTCCGGACACGCCAAAATAATTTTAAAAAAAAGGTAAATAACTACTAAGTAAATTTTGCAAATATTTGACTATTTTCGCTTGCTTTTTAAAGGGTAAAGCATGACATAAGTATTGCTTTTGTATTTAATGAAACTGGGCACCTGGGCCGCGCAGCACCCCTATCCCATACATCATTAAATATTAAAAACATTTGAGTTACAGACATATTGAGTTTGGCAGCATTGTGAAATGACATAAGTACAGAGATGCTAACTTGCTCCGGACAGCAAACATATATTTTAAAGTAGTAGTTTATAATTGTGGTTCGTGGTTTAATAAATTTAATTCAGTAGATTTTTATCCACCATTATTTCTAAATATTTTCGTTGGCTTATACAATTCACCATTTTATAGTATTTATGTCGTGCTATACCTTTTAAAAAGCAAGCAGAAATAGTTAAATATTTCTATAATTTGCTTTTTAGTTATTTACCATTTTTTAAATTAGTTTAGCGCGTCCGGAGCAGTTGGCATCTCCGTAAATAACACTAAAAAGTGTGAATTGTATAAGCCTACCAATTATTTAGAAATAGTGGTGGATATAAATCTACTAAATTGAATTTATAAAACCAAGAATCACAATTGATAAACTACCACTTTAAAATATATATTTGCTGTCCGGATCAAGTTTGCATCTCTGTTTACCATTTTAAAAGTTTTATTGATGAAAGGACAATTGAAAAATTTTTTGTTCTTCACATTAATTATTATCAAAATGATTAGAAGTCTTTCTTTGGTTAATATGTTAACGGCTGTTAAGTAAGCTTTATTTATTTATTTCGGGTTCCACCAAAAGATGCTCCATTATTTAGAGTTTTACAGCTGTACGAAATCGGCAACCACTGCTCTAGACCAGTGGTGCGCAAACTTTTTTCGACTGCGACCCCTTTAGTAGAGAGAAACTTTTTGGCGACCCCTAGAGATAAATGTTCACAAATAAGATGTATATTTCGCGCATTTCTTTCGTTTCATCGAATAAAAACATCATCATATTTGACTCATATTAATTTTATTTATAATTTTAAGAAAATACTTTTTGTATAACACAAAAATCAGTAAATTGCCCTTTAACCCTTTCGCGCCGACTGTCACAAATACGTGACAGCAAAAAACCGTATCAATCAGGGTAAGAAGATAAAACTGGTAATCAAAGTATTTCTTTAGCAGTTTATTTGTGGGCGGAGTTATAATTTTTTGATTTATTTAATTCACCATTACTTTGTTCAAAATAAAACTATTTAGTTATACTTTGAATTAATATTGATTATATATATAATTAAACTAACAATAATTAAAGTAAAAGCAAAGTAAGTCTGTCAAATTAGTAACGACTACATTTAAGTTACCGTTTTTTATTTAATTGCAACTTGATTCTGATTTTGTACGAATGATTTTCTGAATCACCCGTCCCCAAGGGGTTAATGAGATGTATGTGGCTGCAAGTTTCTAATTATCTCATCGATGTTTGGATGTATGTTGCTAATTGCAATTCGCATATCATCTTCAGGGTTTAAACACGAGCGGTATTTAGTTTTTATTGAAACTAATAGTTTGCTAAATCCAGTTTCACATAAATACGTTGATGCAAATTGTATTAACACTCTGATGGCATTCATGCATAAAATGGGATATTGTTTTTCCACGGATAGCCAAAATTTTTGTCAAGGCTGAGTCTTAAATTGATTTCGACTCAGTTCTCACTAATTTAAAGAGTTGAACTGCATATGTCAAAGGAAAATGGATCACGAATCCAACCAAGATTTTCAGGAAAATCCTCGAATCTTCTCGAAAAATTTTTCTTTAACTTTTCAATGTGACTGGAAATGATGTTTTTAAATGTAAATATATCTATATTATTTTCCTTGATAAAATCGTTAAGGCAAGGGAACATGGTGTTGTTTTTATTCAGTTCAGTTTGCCAGAGACTAAGCTTATTCTTAAAAGCTTGAACTTCACTGGCTGCAGTTATGACAGTTGAATTCTCACCCTGCAAGCTCAAATTTAAGTCGTTAAGTTTTTCGAAAGTATCAACTAAATAGCTCAGCTTCCCTAGCCAAACTTCATTGATATAACAACTTGCCAATCTATGTTTCTTTTCGATTAAAAACGTGTACACTTCATTTCTTAAATCAAATATCCGTCGTAGTATTTTCCCACGTGAAAGTCATCTGACTTCGGTGTGTAACAGTAAATCTCTCATGCGTTGAGCCCATCTCATTGCAAAGTATTGAAAAGAGACGGCTGTTGTGGCTGTTGCATTTAATGTAGTTAATTGAACTAACAGCGTCTTGTAATACGTTGTGCAACTCTTCATCCATATCTTTTGCAACAAGAGCTTGCCGATGAATCATACAGTGATTAAATACCATATGAGGCGCCACCTTCTGAATTAAGCCCCTGAGCCCTTTAATCGAACCTGTTAATGCTGCAGCACCATCAGAAAGAGTGGACAGCATGAAATTGCAATTAAACAGGGAGTGACGGCGCTTCACTCTTTATATGTACACTGTATGGTATGCAGCATGCAGGGATAATGCATTTCATAAAAATTTGGCGACACCCAAAAAACTTCTGGCGACCCCCACAGGGGTCGCGACCCCTAGTTTGCGCACCACTGATCTAGACTACTCTTTTATTAGTCCTATAAACTTTTAATTATTTAAGTTGGACTTCACAATCAATAAAATAGAAAGCTTTTAATACACTGATTGAAAAACACGGAAATTTTGTCGGTTTTAAATTCGTTCTATTCGTCTATTTCGTTCGTATTTTTAAAAAGCTATGATGCCTTTGTTTTTATATTTATATGGTAAAAAACACATTTCAGTTTTAAGTACGGTGATTTTTTATACATAATAATTGAGCAAAATTATTATTTCCTTTAAAATGTTTAAGAGTTTTCGTATTTTTTTTCAGTGACCAATAAAACGGATTGAATTTGTGTCACTTTTGGAGTTTTTCTTATCATTTTATTTTAAATTGCAAAGTGTATAAGTTTATTCTGAATATTATAAAAAACATAGACGCACTTTATATACGTGTTCGGTAAAACTTCAACTAAAAATGATAAAACAATTTCCTAAATATTCTATTTTTTGTGTCACTTTTAGGGAGGTAACTTTGTGCCACCTAATTGACCACTTTAAGGCTGTTTTTTGAAATTCATTCACAAGGAATTAAGGAAAGCCAAGGCAGAAAAGTTATAAATTTAAAATATATATGTACGTCAGCACTGTGGTCGTTGTAAGCTGGATGCGGAATTCATATTGACCAGAAATCCCTGGGATTCGAACCCGGTTCACTTCATTGCAAGGAGAACGCTCTTAGTGGTGGTAGTGGTAGAGGTTCTCGCAAATGCCGGTTAGTTCCATCAAAAAGTCCTCCCCGAAGGCAAAATTTTCTTCGAATACTTAATCCAGGAGTTCTCTTGTCTTCTGGATTGGGTTCAAAATTACAAGGCTACGTAGTTGAACATTAGTAGTCGTAAAATCAAAAATTAGGTCGGCTGATCAGTGATTGCTATAATATATATATATATATATATATATATATATATATATATATATATATATATATATATATATATATATATATATATATATATATATATATATATATATATATATATATATATATATATATATATATATATATATATATATATATATATATATATATAATACAGGTCTTAAGAAAAATTAGGGAAACACTTTTTTACTAACTCTATGTTAACATTTTTCTTTTAACCAGAAGGGTTTTGAAAGATTTTAAATGGCAAAACTGATGGCATAACCCTACGAGAAGAAATTAAATTAAAGAAATTAAATCTTTAAGAAATTAAATCTTTTTTATCCAAACAAAATTTGCATCAACCGAAATGAGCGTACTAAGTCAAATATTTTTTATTTCCTTTTTCAATACTACTATAATTTTAAAAGCATTCATATATAAATCTTGCAATCTTTTAAAATTGTTTTGAAACTACTGATATTAAAGCTAGGAATGAGTTATTAACTTCCTCTCCTTATTTTCGTTAATCCTAATTTTGAATGGGTAAAAAAAGGTCATTTCTAAAGGTTTCAAGCGTAATCTTTCAAATTGTACCAAAAGTTTTATGTTAGTAACTTCCTCTCCTCATTTTCATGATCCGAATTTTGAATGGATAAAAAGGACACATCATTTCTAAAAGCTTCAGGCAGGATCTTTCAATTTAGTACCAACAGTTTTATCATGCAAAAGCTTCCAAAACATTTGGTGCTTAAAGAAAAATTGTTTACATAGAGCTAGTTTAAAAGTGTTTCCATTTCTCTTCAAATCCCTGTAATATTTTGATGACTCACTTGGTATTTTTGACTTAAACATTTGTGTCTAACTTATGCAATGTTGTATCTTCCTATTAAATGACTCAATTATGCCATTCCTCCTTAATAAAAACTATTACGTGGGTAAAAGGGACATTATTTCTATAAGCTTCAAGTATGATCTTTCAAAATGTGCAAACAGTTTTATCATGTGGTAGAACAAATTTTTTATTCCACGTGAATATTTCTTTGTTCTTGTTGACGTGTGCCTGTTTAGGCAGAGGAGGTGCGATTGTTCTTGTTTTCCAGTGGCGACATCTATGGCCAAGAATTCGACTTCTGCCACACCATACGTCGCACCCGTTTATAGGTCGAATTCATTCATTCATCCACATATCGTAGTTTTGACCTGAATCAGAGAAAGATCGATCTCCAATCCAGCACCCCCAGAGGTATTGATTTGTTAAGGGAACACGGAGGACTTTTGCGACTCGACAGATTTAACGTGCATCAGTCACTTTACTACACGGGGAGTCTTCGGCCGGCGGGGTTTGAACCCACGAACTCTCGGACATGGGCCCAGCTCCCTACCGACAAGGCTATCCCGGCCAAATATTTCTTTAACTTAATAAAAGCATTGTGCGCCATTTTTATTTCACTTTACTTTTATTTCATTGTTACATATTTATATGTAGACTAATGTGCTCAATACAAATCACGCTTGTAATCCCTTGTCAAATTGAAGTAGATGTAGCACAAATTCAGGTCTAAAAAGAAGATATAGAAGACCTGGTTCATTCCATACTCAAAGCTGAAGCTACAATTCCCCACCTCATAACGTCACGTCTCCCACAGATGTCAAAAATCAGAGCTAGAGGATATGAAAACTTTGCTGCTTCTACCTTCAGTAAGAAATGAGTTGAATAATCGACAGTTTTCTGATGATAGTTGTCAAACTTAACACTGCTAACAAATTGTTCCTGTTCGAAAATATAGTATTCATACATTTTTGTGGTGTACCTTATAGTATTAAAGAAAAACATTTCTAAGTTAGAAAAATGTCTCAATCGTTGTCATCGTTTCCTTATAATTTTCTAATTTTGGTTTTTAACTTTTACTGTAAAATAAATGAATAAGAAAACTTTTATAGTAACATATTGTCCGATAATAATATGTAACTATAAAAGTGTCTTTATATTTCATTAATTGGGATGACTAATTTTAATATATTTTCTTATTTATAATTGTAATGGCAATTTTTTTATATATCTCTAAGAAGGAAATATATCTGTATATATCTTTGTATATATCTTTTTTTGTATATATCCCAGGAAACAAAAATCTTAAATGCTAATTGCTAAAAAAATAATCTTTGAGCATTTAATAATGGAAATATTACACTTGCTCATAAATACTTAAAATTAAGGCATTATAATTAAAACACATAAATATTTTGAATAATGCCAGTAAAAATTATCTTATTAAATTGGAAGAATTTTTAAGCATTAATAACTTTTATTTTCGAAGTTCAAGATTTTATTTTCTTTGACCTTGTACATGTTTTCTTCTTTTCTATTTAACACGTTCACGCCGGGGTGACCCACCGGTGGGTCACGATAGATTGTCTCATCGGGCGGCTCACCGGAGTAAAAACTGGTAACAAATAAATTTCATTTTTTAGTTTTTTTCCGGGAATAATAAAAATCCATAACTACCAATTGTTTTTAACGGATTCAATTTTTATATTGAATTGCTTCTTCGCCGTGATAAATTTCTTTACAGTGAATTATTATTGTTGAGAATAGATTAACTCCTCCCGAATATTATCTAATATTGAAATAGTTCTTCTACCAGTATTTTCTCTTTTCCGTCCCACTTTCAGGCGCAACACCCGGCGTGAACGTGTTAAAGTTACGAGACGGTATCGATTTCAATGGCAAAATTAAAAGTTCTTAAACGTCTAACAAAATACATGAAACATAATGCTTTTATTCACAGCAAGATAAATTCTTCCAGTATACATTTTAAAATTAATTTGAGGTCACCTTTATATTTTCTGAAATAAAACATGGAAAATTGCGTTTTGCCATTTTGTGTTTTATAATAATTCTTGCTGATCGATATCGTGAGAGCTGATATATGACTACTATTGTTAAATTTTTGCAATCAGATGAAAAGAAAATCACCTCAAAATAAATAAATAATGAAATAAAAAACAATGAATGTTTTGAAATAAGTTTAAAAAAGATGCTAGTTACATGCGAAACAGTTTATTTTTAAAGCAAGAAGTTGATGCTGCGCCGCCGTGACGTCACTGACGCAAATCAGCTCGAGGCGGCACGAGTCTCTTCAAAGAAGTGACCTTTCTAGTCTCTCTTTAGCCCTGGCACAAATCAGAGAAGAACAGTTCAAAGATACATTTAAGGTTATGGAAGGATTTGAACCCGCTTCCACAGCTGCCAATTTTTCTGGAAGATTTTATTTTTTATATTTAAACTGATAGATAAACTTAACTTTTTATTTTAGACAGGGATTTATAGATTTTAAGAATGATCTTAACTACCACTACTGATTAAAAGTGATTACAAATGCATACTAATTAAGCTTATGTAAATTATAAATTCGCATTTGCCAGCAATTAAAATTTTACTACCACTTTGGAAAATTATTTTTGGAAGAATCGAGAATTGGCTGGTATACTCATACTCATATGTGATGGTTATCTTAGCATCAGCCCCGCTAGGGGCTCTAACTAATTCATCTGAGAATTGCAGAGATGCCAACTGCTCCGGACACGTCAAAATAATTAAATAAACGGTAAATAACTACAAAGTAAATTTTACAAATATTTGACTATTTTTGATTGATCTTTGAAAAGCATGGCATTACGCAAGTACCAAAGATGCCAACTGCTCAGGACACGCCAAAATAATTAAAAAAACGGTAAATAACAACAAAAAAAAATTTACAAATATTTGACTGCTTTTTAAAAGGTTTAGTATGACATAAGTACTATAAAGGTGAGAAATATATATGCCTACGAATTATTTAGAAGTAGTGGTGGATAAAAATCTACTAAATTGAATTTATTAAACCAAGAAGCACAATTGATAAACTACCACTTTAAAATATATATTTGCTGTCCGGAGGAAGTTGGCATCTCTGAAGTACTAAAAAGAGGTGAATTATATAACCCAACGAATTATTTAGAAATAGTGGTGGATAAAAATCTACTAAATTGAATTTATTAAACCAAGAATCACAATTGATAAACTACCACTTTAAAATATATATTTGCTGTCCGGAGCAATTTGGCATCTCTGGAATTGGCTGGTAAGCGATTCAGATCCAAATATACATATTCATGTTATTTTTATAGCGTGGTAGATATAACTATCTTGTTTCGTCAGAGATACCTTCGGGCAACTAAAAACATAAAAAGTGGTGATTAATAAAAAGCAAAATACTATTACAAAAGAAATTAAATTAAACGCCCGTGGCATCTCTGATAATAAGGAAACGAGCTACGACTTTTTTTTATTTCTTTTTAGAAGAAAGAAACCCTATTTTTAAGAGGACGCTAGCCATAAGAGAATTAGTGATTCGAAGCTATACCCTTAAATATACAAAATAAGTTGTGCAGATGATGTTTTAAATTTCAATATCAGACTCAAAAACATGCTTTTCTTAATAATCTTATTTTTTTTTGATCGATTCAGATATTCGACCTTCGAAACGTGGGGGTAGCCGCGGTATATCGACTGAATAATTTATTCAGGAGAGCAGATGACAGTTTCAACATCTAGTCATTAGAACAAGAATTTATTTTGAAGAAAAAGATATCTAAACATCACAAGAAAAAAATTCTCTGAAAACCACGTGAATAATTATGTTACAGTTTCTTTGTAGCTTCCAACTAGGTTATTTTACCAGAAAAATATATAATGAAAAATACTTATTTTCCTTGAAAATATTAGGGGATGTGCAAAGTAATTGGAAGCTTCCTTTGAGGTAATTTGTATTTTTTATCAGTTAAAAACATCATAAAAAAATAGCTATGAGCCTAATTATTCTTATCATCAGCCAAATTATTTTTCATAAAGTAAACTACCCAAAGCAGGAGAGTAAAACCTATCGGATATTTTTCTTTTAGAAATAAGTAGCACTTCAGAAGTCAGTGTCACTTTTCAGCGAAACATATATCACGTTCGCTTATTTTAAAAGACTAGACTAATTAAACTTGATTTTTTTAAGCGTATTTTACTAAAAATAGAAACTTAAGATCCTGTCATTTTAAGAACTTGTCACAGCTTGGAAGTTTTAAGCTATTTTAGAATTTGTTGTTTAACTAACTTTTTTTCTTGATGCATGATATTTAGCCATAATTAAATCAAGAGTGAACTCATTTTAATTTCTATGAGTGTCAATGTCTAGTAAATAAAATACTTTTGCCCATAGCTAATGGGTTAATACTTTAAAAAAACATCCACGTTTTCAAAAAATAAAAATTTGTGACGAAATTACCTCTTTATTCAAGTTGACTATGACTGATGGAAAAAATGTTAAGAAGTAATGACAAATGAAGATCTGTTTAGACAAGTAGGACAAGTGGAATTTATTAATCAGGGGAAATAAAATAAAGTGGTCGCATTGATATGAGTGCGTTGAATCTAAAAACTTTTTTTCTTTAATTGTATCATAATTAATTTACATTAGTGTTAAGTGTGGAAGCATTATTATTATTTTAAATGAGGCAATAGTAAATAAAATAAAGCAAAGAATTTTCAGCCCGCCTTCTAATATAATAAACCACACTAACACCTCTGATACAAAATAGTTTGCATGCCATATTTATCTTATTTTGCGTGCAACTACTGTAAAAACGTCCCTTAACCTTTTCCGGCTATGTATTTCCAGTCTGGCAAACCACTAGAAATAAAACTCTTTGTTTTTAAACGTTCACAAATATTTACCCACCATTTTTCGTCCTGAAGCAAAGCTATAATGTTAAACTGTATATCCCGTCTTGCTGTAAGGAATTTTCTGTGCTTTAGAACGGACAAATTACTAAAATAATTTAAAAGTCATTAAACTTTTTTAAAAATCGTTAACTTGGCGACATTTTTCAACCTAGATGAAAATTATCAAATCATTGCTTTATTCCCCTTTTTATGAGAACGGATAATGCAGCATTAGAGTAAGTTTTAAAATATGAAAAAATTAGATCACAACAACTTTTCATTCTCAAGACTATGACTTTTTCTCCATATTGACGCTTTGCGTCATTTTCAGAATAAGCATAAATAGCGCTGTCTGAAGATTGGCTGAACATGACCAAACAGTCATCAGTAACTGTTGCAAACTCATATGAGTTAAGAAAGTAGCATATTATTAGCAAAAAAAGCATCATTTCATCAGACTACAGAGCCTTCAAAGAGCAATCTCTCGCTTCCTTCAAAATGACGGGGTGAAATTTTTCCCTCTACTTCTCGTGCCCGGGATATTTCCTTCGAAAGTTTCAAAAGTAACGCACCAAAAAGAAAAACTATCTATTTCTTATGCCCGAAATCCTGTTTATTTCTTAATCTGTACACCAGATGGCTGACTATTTGTAATACGTTTAAAGATATTTTATTTTAAACTAGATGTCAGCACTCATCAAGCATGCTGTTTGCAATTAACCCAAAAATTAATGCATGCATTGTATATACATGTAGCTTTAAATAATTTTCCTTGACTAAAAAATAGTCATTTTATGACCAGTTTCTTAAAAATTAGGCGATTATTTAGGGGTCAAGCAACAAAGAGATAAAATACATCTCTTTAATGAGAATAGACTTACTGGGGACGCGGTTGCTAACATGTTCCTTGGCTAAATTTCTTCAACGGAAATATGCTGTTCTGCAAACAGTTCCTCAGTTCTTTAAATGTTTCATGACACTTCAAGGTTTTAATTTCACTTAATTTTCGAAATTAACTCTGTTATTATTTACTTCATTATTGTTGCACGCATGTAGTACACGTTTGTGTGCTCATCACAATGTATGGTTAAAGAGACGTCAAAAATATACATCCAGGGATGTCGTAAGATTCGGACTCACTATCTCCTTGCTGTAGGGCGTTCGGCGAAACAGCACGGTGTGATCATTCAATCAGGGAGGTCACAATTAAGTTGGTTACTTTTAACAACTCGATAAGCAGGGATTGGATAAAATTATTGAAAGACTTCTAATGAGAGCCGCGATTACTCAGGGGATAGAGCGTTCGATGAGGTGAACTGGGGTTCGATCCCGGCGATAGGGGGTCGATACAGACCACAGTGCTGACGTGAAATATCCTCAGTGGTAGACTGATCATGGGTTAGAGTCTCCTTGCCATCAGACTAACCGTGGGAGGTTTTCGTGGTCTTCCTCTACATGTAACGCAAATGCGAGTTAGTTCCATCAAAACAATTGACCGTATAACCTTTATATGAATCAAAACATTTCTATTGGGTTTTCAGTCCTTTGGTAACGTTTTCTTATTGAATGGTCAGTATACATGTTTCAATTATATTTGAGTTCTCGCAGCAGTTGCAGAGATGCCAATTGCTTCAAATTCGACAAGATATTTTACAAAATGGTAGAGAACTGCAAAATAAAATTTGCAGACTAAGATTAATTTTTCGAATTTTTCAAAACGCTCAACACTGCATAATTGTTACAAAGTGACGTGTCGCATAAGTCTTTGAATTATTTAAAAGTAGTGATGAATAAAAATCTTATAAATTGAATTTACTAAACTAAGAATTAAAAATTAAAAGACTGTCACTCGAAAGTATTTATCCACTGTCATCATGCAAATTGCCATCTCTGCAGCTACCGGAAAGACTCTAACTCGCTGTTCTGCCCTTCTACTGTAGCGTGGATGTTGCAGGTTCAAGTCCCACCGTAACACTTCTCTAAATACCTGTTCATCAACTTGATGAGAGCTTACAAGCCGTACTTTGTAACGTGCACACAAGTCTATGCATATGGAATAATAAGTAAATTTGCATTTGACAGGAATTGACTAAAATATTTTTATTAGATACTTTAATTATTGTTGATTATCAATATATTGTATTGTGTGAGCAGTTCAGTCAATACATAGACATGAAACACAGGGTTCCCACTGGCCTTTTAAATTTTAAAAACTGGTAACGAAAATTAATCGAAAGTCGAAAATTTAGTTTCTGTGTAACCACCACTAAAGATTGCTTTGCAAAGAAAGTATACATGCATGAAAATTCCAGCTTTTAAACCAGAAAAACGAAACATTACGTTATCGATAAAAACTGCGTGATTTGCTAAGTATTTAAACAATATTTTACACAATACCACAGATGAAGTGACTAGTACTTGATAGCATGCATGCCAAATTTTACCGCTCAAGCGAAAAGTTTTTTACTGGAGTTCGCGGCCCAGGTTCCCAGTTTGTTTAAATAAAACAAGCAAGATTTTAAATCACTTAACAAAGTACTAAATTAAAATGACAAATATTTAAATTTACTACCACTACAAAATCTTTCAAGGACCGCGTGAACCCTGAAAACATTATTTATGAAGTGTTTTGATGGACCTGTTTTTGTGGCTTATGATTGTTTAACGTTAAGGCTCTCAATTAAGGTTTGTCCTAGTCATTTTTTATTTATACTAGTCATGTGCTACAAGATCATTTTCTTGTTATATATTTTTACTTCATTTTTGCGGTTTTATTTTTAATCAATACCATTTACTTGGATAACATTCAATACTTATTGATTAAAACTATTGCCTGCTTTTAAATAGCATTATAAAAGTGGGTAAAAATGTTTAGCCAATCTATTATTCACAAGATAATAAAAAGATGGTGTATTCCGTACCGTATTTACCTGAAGGAAAAAATTTCAAAAGAATTATTGGAAAACAACTACGACGAATGAAGACACATCACATAAAAGTAATGATAATTGCTAGATATCATTTTACATCCTGCCAAAGGAATAAGAAAAGACATTTAGATAAAGTATCACATTAACCTTTAGCAACATATGATTACTAAAATATACGTATATTTAGAGAGTTATTTTCTTTAATCAAGAACTGAATTAATGGTAAATGTTTACATTACATTAATTGCTTGCATTAAACATACGTTTAGTCGTAGCTATTATTTTTGAAGGAAATTATAAAAGTCTTGTATGGAAATAAAACAATTCTACATAATTTTATTTATGAGCAAGTAAAATTAAAGAGTTGTTAGAAATATAAAAAGTGTAAGTTAGTAACTAAACAATTCTCGGGACGGTCAACTTTCCACGTTTTTAAGGAAAATCCCTTCTAATGGTTTTAATGTACGATTCTTTGGGTAAAATTTTTTCTAGTTTTTTAATGTATGATTCCTTGGGGGAAATTTCTCCTAGTGGTTTCAATGTATGATTCTTTGGAGAAAATTTCTTCTAGTTTTTTAATGTTATATTCTTTGGGGGAAATTTCTCCTAGTGGTCTCAATGTATTATTCTTTGGGGAAATTTTCTTCCAGTTTTTTAATGTATGACTCTTTGGGGAAAATTTTTTCGAGTTTTTTAATGTATGATTCCTTGGGGGAAATTTCTCCTAGTGGTTTCAATGTATGATTCTTTGGAGAAAATTTCTTCTAGTTTTTTAATGTTATATTCTTTGGGGGAAATTTCTCCTAGTGATCTCAATGTATTATTCTTTGGGGAAATTTTCTTCTAGTTTTTTAATGTATGACTCTTTGGGGAAAATTTCTTCCAGTTTTTTAATGTATGATTCTTTGGGGAAAATTGCTCCTAGTGGTTTCAATGTATGATTCTTTGGAGAAAATTTCTTCTAGTTTTTTAATGTTATATTCTTTGGGTAAAATTTCTCCTAATGGTCTCAATGTATTATTCTTTGGGAAAATTTTCTTCTATTGCTTTTAATGTACGATTATTTGTTGTTGAAAGCTTCCCTGAAGTTGTAGTGACTCAAAATGTTACCTGTTATCATAATTAATGAATGAAGTACGCCGAGGCAGCCAACTATCACGCCTTTTTGTAAAATATTTCATTGAGTGGAAACCAATGAAAAATGTTCAGAATTTTTAGTAATTTAGCCAACATTTTAAGAGCTTTCTCACTAGACAGCTAAAACAAAGTGGCGTTTCATATGAGCTTTTGAATCCTTAACATGATGATGAACGGAAAATAACTGTGAATCAAAATTACGAAATATAGAACCATACATTGAGGCATTAACTTAGCTGCCACCGGACGAAATTTTCTCATAAATTATAGAAAGTCGGCAGCTTTAACCCTTTCGGGACGGGCGAGTCAAAAATGCATTCGTAAGGAATTAGTATCAAGATGGTAAAAAATAAAAAGCGGTGTCTTAATTTTGGTCTCAAGCGGTGTCTTAAGTTAACAGATTTATTATTTATTATTCCAATTTATTTATATTCCATTTATTATTTTTTTTTTTCATTCGAGTTTTTTAACAGGCGAAATTAAAGTCTCCACTGAGCAGCCCCAGTTAAGCATTATATTAATCTGTTACACAATCTTTACCTTTCCTATCCTTTTTTTCTTCCTACTGCGCATTTTAATAGGTGGGGTTTTTTTTTTTTACTTCAAATATTTTCTTTTACATTGAGTTAGTTTCATGAATTTGCTGTTTGACTAGTTTACTGTGAGTTTTTGTATTCTCATTTTTGTATTTTATTGTCGTGATTTTATGTATTTTTGTATTTCTTCCTGGACAATTGCAAAACCTTCGGTGTACTGAGAGAACATTTTTTTGACATTTGTCTGGCTCTCTCAATAGAAAAGGTTTTGTTTTTATGGCTTCCGGAGCTGGTACACCCTGATGACGTCAGCTTCGGTAGCCGTATTTTTTTCCATTGTTTTCTCTTTTCTTTATTGCTTCAATTATTCTTTTTTATGAAATTTCTGCCACTTTGCGTATTTCTTTCAAGGGAAGTTTTGTTATAATAGATTTAAATATTTTGTATTCTTCTTCAAACCTGATAAGTATGTCGTGTACTTATTTTTCACCGAAAAAGAAAAAAGAAAGAAAAGGAGCATAAATTAAGTGATTAGTACCACGTTTGTCATTAAGGATCACATATAATTTAAGATTATAAAACACTGTTTATGTTTTCAATATAAATATGGTAGACTTGAAATTTTTTCTTCATCCGAAATAATATTTAATAATTGAATATTAAAGTAACCAGTCTTTCTTGTTTTGAAAAAAAAGGACTCTCGGGGACCTGGGAAAAATAAATGAGTGATAGCTAAGATTTTTCAGGACTATTTAAAAATGTTTAGATTTATCTTTTATTTGTGAATTACGAAATTATTCCTGAGTACTTTTTTTTTGCTACCTTATATATTTCTTTTAAATTAAATATTTATTATGTGTGTATGTGATAGCTTAAAGCATCTAGCATCACATCACTTTTGCCACCACTTTAAAAAAAAATTCCAGACCGTGGAAACCCTGACAATGATTCCAAAGTAGATTACTTGGCGCTTCATATGATATTTTTTGAGAAGAGAAATGATTTCCAAGTATTCGGATGAAAATTCATGACTTTTGTGTAAAGGAATTTTCATTGCTAGCTTTATTAAGTAGATAAAACTGTCACTAATTTTTATTTCACTGCCACTTTATATATATTGTGAAGAACTAGCGAAGACTTCCGCTTATGTATTTCAGCTGAGGTAAAATTTATGTAATTTGTTTCAATCCGGTTCCATATCTACCAACTTTTACTATTTTCAAAACAAGTTTTTTCATAGTGGTAGGAAAATGCGAAATAAATTCAGTTCATAAGTTAATGTTTAATTAAGATTTAGCCAACGCTTAACCATTTTCAGAGATGCCAACTTGCTCATCACCTCCTACATCAAAAAGCCTCCACACGGTCTTTTATAAGTAGTCCGCGCATACTATTTAAAAAGCGAACCAGTTGTGCGCATGAACCCAAAACCTTTTATAAAAGTAATTGAGAGAAATTCGTCATATATATTTGAGAATTGAATCTGTAGTGGTGAATAAGGCAAACCAATATTAATAAATAAAACAAATTTTTAGTCATATATTTGATACCACTTTCTTATTTTAACTAGATTTTGTATTAAGTGACTCGTTCGGAAAGTGGATATCCTTCACATACCTGCCAACTTTTAGTCCCTTCCATTATCATTTTTCCCAGTGGTATTAAAATGGAATTAAAACTTCAATTTTAAGCAAACAAATACGTTGTATTTGAGAAAACTTAAGTTGACTACCATGATAGTAACGCATATTAATATATGTGCTTAATTTTTGTAAGAATAGTGGAGATCAATATCATTTAAAAATTAAGATTATAAAAGAAAAAATTGTATATAATTACTACCACTTTAAATATGAAAATAAAATCTTCCGGAAAATCCGGAAGAGTTGGCAGGTATGCCTTCACAGTGGTCTGATCGGACTACCTATAAAAAACCGTGTGGTGGCTCCGCTTTGTAAACTAGTATTTTCTAGTGGTAGCGAAATTTAAGTTACTTTTAGTTTAGTACTTTTCCTTTTAAGTAATTTTTTCACCACTAAGTAACAAAAATTATAGTCATCATATAAAATGCAACGTTTAAGCATCAATCTACTGGTTACTCTATTGAAAAGTAGGCGTAATTATCCTTCTTCACCGAATTTTGCGACATAATTTGCTACCACTTTATTAAAACTATTCCAGAAAGCGGAGCAGCTGGCATTCCTGCATTTCACGAATAAGTTCCAGCATGAAACGTCATCAATTTGGTTTTTTAAAAAAACTAAAACTTGCAATTAAACTAATGCCCCTGCAAACCTGCCAACTTTTAATCCCTTCCATTATGATTTTTCCCAGTGGTAGTAAAATAGAATAAAAATTTCAATTGCAAGCAAAAAAATACGTTGTATTTGAAAAAACATCAGCTGACAACCATGATAGTAACGCATATTACTATATATGCTGAATTTTTTTAAGAATAGTGGTATTCAAAATCATTTAAAAATTAAGTTTAAAGAAGAAAATATAGTATATATTAACTACCACTTTAAATATAAAAATAAAATTTTACGCCAAATGCGTAAAAGTTGGCAGGTATGCCCCTGCAATTTATTTGTCTTAAAAGTTTGATTTATTTAATGGTTAGGTCTAGTGTAAAGTTTTTTGTGTTACAAGAAGTAGTATAAAAAATGGTAGGGCATATATATAACTATAAAATAACACAACCACCTATGCATCAATACTTAGTTACCAATGAATATGCTTCCGGTTTTCCGGAAGATTCTATTTTTTTCATTTAAAGTGGTAATGAAACTGGTTTTCTTCCATAAAACTTTTTGAATTATAATAACAATTAAAAATGAATTTGACAACCGCTGGATATAAATAATAAGGTACTTGCAAGTGCCGTAGTGTGGATATCACGGTCCTGATCGATTGTTGAAACGTGCATTTGTTAACTTTAGCAACTGTTCTTTCCATTCTATTTCAAGTAAGCCAAGCCTGTCAAGTATCAATTCTCTTAAGTGACACATTCTACATTCTTTCACAAAGATTTCAACCATTTCACTATATATTTCTTACTTAACACGAAGACAGGCAAGAAGCAAGAAGGGTGTAGAACATAAACAAACTAATAATGCATCGAAGTTTCCATGCACACAAACAAAAATGTATCACCGTTAGAATAAAATACATAAACAAATAATAATTCTTAGTTAAGTGAAAGACGAAGACGAGAAAGAATTGTATTTCAAAGAATTCGGTGTGTGATACGGCGTATCCAATCTGTATTTAAATAACATTTAAAATTATATGGAGAAACCTAGCTCGACTTTAACCCTCCATTTTGCTTATAAACCATCAGCTGGCTCTGACTTCGTAAGTCACATGTGTGTGTATCCGTGGTCTTCTTCTTCTTGAGGTGCAAGTACCCAATTACAACAAATACAGTCGGGCCTCTATTTAATGAAGTCGCTAAATCCCAATAATAAATTCGTTATATGGAAAATTCGTTAAATAGAAAATCATCTTTTGAAGTACTTAAACGACACAAAACAGTATTCAAATTCATAAATACTAAACATAATTAAAATAGCAAAGGATACACCTTTATGTTGTAAAGTAGTATCTACTATTTATTTTATAAATCTTAATTATAAAAGAAATCTGCATGGAAAGCAAGAATAGAACAAAACATTATCCAGTGTTACACAATCATACTACATACATTTTCAACTAAAAAAAGCTAAATTTATGCATAAAATTACAGCTGCATTTATTCTAAAAGTAATTTTAAACATACATTACCACATGTGTTCGAAAGTTTAATTACAACTGATAAAATCCGTTAATTTTGTCTGAGTTTTTCGTTTGAAATGCGAACAAAAAGGGAAAGTAATTTTACTGCTTTCTCTAAAAGTTAAGTGGTATCGAAATTCAATTCAAAGTTATTTCCCCCATAAAATGCGTTTACAAGTTTAAAATGTTCTGAAATATTTTGAGAAGTGGGGAAAATAGTTCTCAAAGAAAAGTTCGTTAAATAGAAAATTCAAGTCGCTATTTGGAAGTTATTTTGCGAAGAAATTTCCAAAATGTTCTTGGTCCTTCGAAAAAATTCGCAACGTGGAGAATTTCGCTAAAAGGAAGTTCGATATATTGCAGTCCGACTGTATATAAAAGCATAATAGTCTTTTCGGTAGCGAATTTCAACACTACAGAGATGCCAACTTGCTCCGGACAGCAAATATATATTTTAAAGTGGTAGTTTATCAATTGTCATTCTTGGTTTAATAAATTCAATTTAGTAGATTTTTATCCACCACTATTTCTAAATAATTTGTAGGTTAATAAAATTCACCCCTTTATAATAATTACATACCCGCCAACTTTTACGCATTTAGCGTAAAATTTTATTTCCATATTTAAAGTGGTAGTAAAATGTATGCTTTCGATATATACCTTCCATTTATAAACTTAATTTGAAATCTTTTTGACCACCACTATTTTTAAAATATTTAAGCATATATTTTCCGGAAGATTTTATTTTCATATTTAAAGCGGTAGTAAGTATATACTATTTCTATTTTTATAAACTTAATTTTTAGATGATTTTGATCACCACTATTCTAACAAAAATTAAGCACATATGCGTTACTATCATGGTTGTTAACTTAAGTTTTCTCAAATACAACGTATTTGTTTGCTTAAAATTGAAGTTTTAATTCCATTTTAATACCACTGGGAAAAATGATGATGGAAGGGATTAAAAGTTGGCAGGTATGTGAGCTCTGTACAAAAACAGCATATGTTTCGGCCTAGAATTGTAATTTAAATTAGAATTTGCTACCACTGGGCAGGGGTGAAAGCGAGACGGAAAAGAGAAAAGGCTGGTAGTAAAACCATTTCAGTTATAGCTAGTTTTGGGGAGGAGTTTACTTATTCTTTTTTTAAATTTTTCAACAATATCTAGTTTATCTTGGAAAAGAAGCAGTTTTATATATATGCCAGAATTATAAAAGAAATCTTGATAGTTACAGATATTTCATTTTTTTCGAAAAAAATGCTGGAATGAAATGTTTTACGTACCAGGTTTTTCTCTTTTCCGTCTTGCTATATAAGGGCTTTCACCCATGCCACTGGGTAAAACCATCCTCGAAAGGATTAAAAGTTGGCAGATATGTAATTACGTCATGGTATGCCTTTTAAAAAGCAAGCAAAAATAGTCAAATATTTGCCAAATTTACTGTGTAGTTATTTACCGTTTTTTAAAAAATTATTTTGGCGTGTCCGGAGCAGTTCGCATCTCTGGTACTATTGTTTTCCGGTAATTGTTTTACTGTTGGAAAATTCATTCTTGGAACGAGTGTAAGTTGGCAGGTATGTATATGGTTCAAAAGAACATGTGCACACACATTCCAACGTGGAACGGTGTGATCGGTCCTATTAATATATACATTTGCTACACCTAATATTTAACTTCAAGAGCAAATGCCCTACCACTCTTTTATTATCCAAGTACCGTTCGCCACGCTGCAAGATAAGGTAAATAATGCTTTCTCGGACAGAATTTTCCGGTAGATCTAACATTTTACTCAAATCGAGTAACAGTGAAAAAGCTGCATAAATCGACATTATCTTTTAATTAATTAGAAAGTAGCAAAAGAATTTTTGACATTTTCTTTTCTTCATTATGAAATTAAATATAGCGTATAGCTCTTTTCCAATTACTTAATTATTCCTATTCCAGATATAATCCATGCGAAAATATGAACTGTACTTGAAAAATAATTTTATTAATTGAGTTTCTTCCTTTCATATGTTCACGTTTTTTGTTTTTAATGAAAATGATTATCTCCAAATTATTCGCTAACTTCTTAATTAGTTTATCCTAATTAGAGATCGTGCTTTTTGTAATCAAGAATGATAAATGAATCTTTTATATGTTTCATTTTCCTAAAAATTGCGAAACATTCTGTTTTCTCTTTTGTGTTTCAATTTTTAAATAATTCTGGTCTTTAACTTCAGATGATTTTAATTTATATTTCTTGTGAAAATATGTTTTTTAAACTCTCATTGTTGTCGGTGAAACTACATTTTAACAATATTTGTTAAAATATGCCTCGAAGAAACGAAGTGATTCGTAGCTGGAAATAATTCATAAATAAAAAATTATTTTAATGTTATATAGTGTCAAAATAAAATTAAACAGAGCGTAACGGACAGAAGAGCGGGCAGGTATGAATTGGCATGCACTTTTATAAATTTTGATTCATTTATAGGAAGGTTTAATTAAAATACTTTTAAATAAAAATTAAATGTAAAATATATATTTACTGAAAAGGCGTAAAAGTTGGCAAATGATAATGTTACCTTTTTCATTAATTTAAATGCGCATGTTGTGTTGTACCAAAAATTTTTGGAACCTATATTCCAAATTCGCTGATTTTCAAGGTTTTTTGAACTAATTAATTTAATTCCTGCCTACTTTTATAATTTTTGAGGAAGAAATTCCCAAGTACTAGTGAATAGCTAATTCAAATACATCTGTAAATACAATTAACTTTGCGCAATTGCTGGGATTTACTTGGTTTAATAACTGAGATATGCTCGCTTGCTCCTCTCTGTAAAAAAAATATATTCTCTAATGTTAACGCAATTTAAGTTATTTTAAGTTTAGCGTTTTTCAGTTTAAGTAATTTTTCCACCTTTTCATATAAAAAATTCAAAATATCCTATGAAAAATAACCTTATTGCATTTACGGAATTGTCTACTGCTCTGCTTTTTGCTTAGGTTTTAATAAATTGGTTGCGTATTAAATAGTAAACAGGGTTCCCATGATCTGAAATTTTTCTTAAAGTGGTTGTAAAAGGGAGATAAATCTAGAGTTTTTAATTTACCAATAAATTTTTAAATTAAAGAAAATATATATAAGTGCTTAAAAAAATTTATTCGGAAATAATTGAAAGAATGCTAAATTTAAGCATCTTACGGAAGGCTTGACAAATTTTAGCTAGCACTAATTTATTAATTCCAGGTCTTGGGAACCCTGGTAAGTCTTGTAAAATAAGAATAATTACGTCATAAAATAATTGTTAATATAAATTACGCTGAGGAAAATTAAAAATAATAAATAAATTTTAACAAAAAAATTTTTCTTCTTCAGAATTCATTCATCCTGTTCTCTTAATTAAAGAAAATATTCTATATGAGTGCAAAAAAAATTCATCGGGAATAATTGAATGAATGCTAAATTTAATTATCTTTCAGTAGGATTGACAAATCTTAGCTACCACTAATTCATTTATTCCAGGTCGTGGGCACTCTGATAAATCTTGTAAAATACGAATAATTACGCCTACTTTTTAAAAGTGTTACCATGAGATATCTGCTTGCTTTATTTAAATAAACTGGGCCCCTATCCCATTCATCTTTAAATTACATACATACCCTCCAACTGCTACGGAATTTCCGTAGTTTCAGAAATCTTCTTTTCTGACGGTAGCAAAATTAATGTCTTAATATTTGAAAAAAATTTATTTTAGCGTAACTTGTCCACTATTACTTATAAAAGTGCAGGCCATATGGCTAGATTCTTAAGTTCTGATAAAAGTTTTATGAGAGATCCATTTACTTTAAAAATTTCTACTTTGGTTCGCTACCACTAGAAAGAATTATTTTCAAAATCCTCATAAGTTGGAGGGTATGTTACATACAGTAAGGTAAAATACATTTATTTGGCAAATATCGTGGTAACCATAAAAAATCAAGCGGTTTGCTTGAGAAATAATAAAACAATGAAAAATTCAATGTGACAAATTGACGTTTTTATATAACATTAGAAATATTGATTGTAGACTTAAATTTAAAATAAAGATAAAACATGATTTGATAAGTACAATAATTGTTTTTTGAAAAATGAAAGACATAATTGATGAGCATAGATAAATCATACAACTTGATGCATAATAAAATAACATATTTGGAGAAAATGCAGTAAATATATTTTTTCAGAGAAATATTGTTCATTAAATACAATAGAATTTGTAAAAGAATTTAACGTGCATAAGTTGATAAATATATAGAAAAATATCTGCAATAAAGCTACATCTTATAAGATACTTTGAATTTTTGATATGTAGTGGTGGAAAAATTTACTTAAAATGAAAAATACTAAACTGAAAATAACTTAAATTTCACTACCATTAGAAAATATATTTCTATTAAGCCGCATCTGCATTTATCTTAAAAAAGGCCGTAAGTCCTCAGACGCCCAATTCCACTACAACGAACGATGACTCTTTAACACGTTCACGCCGGGAAAAGTGAAAAATACTGGTACGGGAAAAGAGAAAATACTGGTAGAACTATTTCAATATTACATAATATTCGGTAGGAGTTAATCTATTCTCAACAATAACAATTCACTGTAAGGAAATTCATCACGGCGAAGAAGCAATTCAATATAAAAATTGCATCCGTTAAAAACAATTGGTAGTTATGATTTTTTTATTATTCCCGGAAAAAAACCAAAAAATGAAATTTATTGTTACCAGTTTTTACTCCGGTGCGCTGCCAAGACGAGACAATCTAGCGTGACCCACCAGTGGGTCACCCCGGCGTGAACGAGTTAATGAATGAGCGTGATTAACAATATTCTCTAAGTTTCACTGTTCAATTCGCCATCAAGTTATTAAATCTTTTACTGAGAGCGGAGCAGTTGGCATCTTTTTATAACTTACAGGTTTGCTGGATGCTGAATATTGGTGTGCGCTCGGTATTTGGCAGGAGGCGCCATCAACCGATTCATCTATGCTTAGTCATACCTGCCAACTTTCCCGGATTTTGCGGGAGATTTTATTTTCATATTTAAAGTGGTAGTAAATATATACTATTTTTTTCTTTTATAAATTTAATTTTTAAATGATTTTGATCACCACTATTCTTACAAAAATTAAGCTTATATATTAATATGCGTTACTAGCATGGTTGTCAACTTAATTTTTTTCAAATACAACGTATTTGTTTGCTTAAAATTGAAATTTTAATTCCATTTTAATACCACTGGAAAAAATGTTTATGGAAGGGATTAAAAGTTGGCAGGTCTGGCTTAGTTATCATGTACTAACAAGTCATGAAGATAAACTTATGTTGGTTTACTAGTTGGGAAAAAATCCCCATCGTCAAAAGAACATAAATGTTTAATAATTTGCTTTGATATAAGAGTTTTATTGAGTGGCATTTCTTTCGTAAACATAATCATATTAAATTATATTTATAAATCCAAGAATATGTTTTATAGAAGAATATCCAAAAATTTATTTAAAGAAATTTTATAAGTTTCATTGCCGTTTTCAATATAAAAATAAATTACTACAGAAAAAAAAAAGCAGTTGTTGGAAGCTACATAATTTTTAAGCTATACAATGCTTTTTAACCAATCTCATCTCACTCTTATATGTGGTGGTTATGTTAGCATCAGCTCCGCCAGTGTCTCTAACTAATTCATTTGAGTGGGAATAAATATTTTAACGAATCTGACATTAACGTAACGATATCTGATATTTATTTTTTAAAAAGAAGTGACAAATTCATTAAAAGATATTTATATTTGAGACGATATACATCTGCCTACGTATCTCCGTCAGTATATTTTAAGAGCTGGCAAAATTCAATCCATTCTCTTCTGCTTAAAATAAATGCATAAATCACCAAAAATGTTCTCCTAAAAAATGTAAAGAGAGGCTTATCACTATTTTTGCATCAGCTCTAAATATCACCACTGTTCTAATTGCTCAAAAAGGAAAAACAGTTTTACATCGTTAAAAGGAAAATTAACAAAGGTCTGACGTTCTCTATATCAGTTATTTTCAAATTCAAGTTTTTAAGGCATTTTTTATTCTCCTTACAAAATGACATTTTGTTTGAAGAAGTAATTTAAATCTTCTCAAATACGAGTTCATAATGAATAAATCTCTGAAGGATTAAAAAGCAGCTCACTCTATAAAAATTCCTTTCGGTTATAATTTAGAGTTTCGTGCTTTGAAACCTACGCTTAATTTAAATTTGTACGCTTAAACCTACGCTTTATATCATTCCTCGAAGATGCCTACTCAATCAAGGAAAAAAAATTCAATCTTATGTGGGCGAGTGGATGAAAGTTTAATTTCAAAAGCGGCATGATGTCTGATAAGCAGGGTAAATAGTTGAATAAAGCCGAAATGCCAAACGCTAATTAAATCCAGGAAATGATGCTAACCAGCTAAAACAACAAAGATACCAAGTTTATTAAAAATTTCGTTTTTGGTGTTCAATATTTATAAACGTTAAAATAGTGAGATCATTTGAATAAAGGGTAAAAGTCGTTGTCCTGAGCTAGCTGAAAACAGGCCTGAGAGCGAGACGGAAAAGAGAAAATACTGGTAGCAGAACTATTTTAATGTTTGATAATATTCGGGAGGAGTTAATCTATTCTCAACAATAAACAATTCACGGTAATTAATTTTGTCTCGGCGAAGAAGCAATTCCATATAAAAATTTTATCCGTTAAGAACAATTGGTAGTAATAGATTTTCATTATTCCCGAAAAAAATTCAAATATTGAAATTTATTTAATATCAGCTTTTCTCTTTTTCGTCTTGATATATATGTGCTTTCAGCCCTGGCTGGAAATTTGATTTATTTGGAAAATTTATATTTTTACTCTTTTGTACTATGAACACAAGGTAACAAACTCTTCTGGATTTTCCGGAAGATTTTATTTTCATATTTAAAGTGGTAGTAAATATATATTATTTTTTTCTTTTATAAACTTAATTTTTAAATGATTTCGATCACCACTATTCTTACAAAAATTAAGCACATATATTAATATGCGTTACTATCATGGTTGTCAACTTGAGTTTTCTCAAATGCAACGTATTTGTTTGCTTAAAATTGTAGTTTTAATTCAATTTTTATTCCACTGGGAAAAATTATAATGGAAGTGATTAAAAGTTGGCAGGTATGCAATATAAGTGCTTTATAAGTAAATTGTATGTACATTTTAGTTAAAAACTCAATAACAAACTACTTTAAACTAAAATAACGTGCAAAAAGAATTTACTTCAAATATTACATACATTCTACTCTTTTTGCAATGAAACATTTATTGTTCACATAAACATTATTTTATATATCGTCAACTTGCGTAACTTGGGTTTTCTAAATAAGCAATGACTTTCTTAGTTTGGGTGTTATTTTGTTTTTGCTGAATAAACTATTTTACAATGTTTGTTTCTGTAATTTGGCTATCCATAAAATTAAAGATTAAAATAATTCTAACTATTTTTTAATGCTATAGTGCAGTAGTTTTAATTTTTTTTCGATTATTGAACACTAAATGATTTATCATCTTTCGGCGGAACCTTGAGACTTACCGAAAAAATTTATAAATAAATGAAAATATTTAATGATTGAAATATATTAAGCATTTTTAAAATGTTTAATGAGTGTATAAAAAAGGAAATTTTTTCATCATATCGTTTTATCAATACTTTTACGCCAGACAGTTAAATTTATAGATCTGGAGCAGCATGCAGTCCTCTAATTTGACTTTAGTGTTTGTATAAACTAAATAGGCATGAGCGAAAATTTTCATTGTAAGAAAAGACGAAAAAGAACCGAAATAATGTCGAGAATGATATTTCGAGAGACATATTTCTTCATTGTTGAATTTGGTTATTTTTATTCTATACAAAATACTAATGCAATGTCTCATAAATGCGTCCTTTTCATTATTCATTCAATATATTATTATTAAAATATTCTTAATTTTGCTTTTCTTTCACCACAAGCAATTTAATTAAATATTTTTTTTAAAAGTGACTAAAATATTTAATAAATAAAGGGTAAATAATCGAATATTAATTTAATTAAAGGTTTCCAAAATCATAACTGGTAAAAAAAGTCCTATCTCTCGGAACCCATGTGAACCTTCCACAGAACCTTACTCTCATTTTGGGAACAGCCATTGTCTGTCTGTAGAAAGAACTCCCTTCGCTACAAAATCTAAGGCCGTCTGTAGCTATGGAAGCAAGAAATAGCGCATTTCAAAAAAGGAGAACTTCTCTCTTCCTCGATTTCCTTTTTTTTCGCCAACCTGAACCAAAATCTGTCTTAAATAGAGACCCAACTACCCAATTTGAAATAGTCAAATATCGTAACCATAGTCAACACCACTGCTTCAGATAAATGGAGAGGAAATCCAAGGAGAGTTTCTTCTGTAGACAAACTATACTATAGTATACACGCAATTGGGTTAATAACTTTATAACTTCCATTTATAAAATAATCAAAAAATATTTAGCCTGATAAAGTAATCACTCATTTGATTTTGATTGCTCTGTAAGTTATAAAAATTGTTAGTTGTAGTGTCCACAAAAGTGCTTCGACTAAGTGATAGTTTAAGAGATTATTAAAATAATTACTTTGCAAAGTAGCTCTTCAACATGCTATTTGAAGATGCAACAACAATAAAATTGTTGAAGTTCGATTTGAACTGTTCGGGACCTACGAGATCAATTTTCTATGGATAGAATCAATGACACGAGAAGGAAAACACAGCGATACTTAAACACGCTCACGCCGGGGTGACCCACCGGTGGGTTATGCTAGATTGTCTCATCTTGGCAGCACACCGGAGTAAAAACTGGTAACAATAAATTTCATTTTTTAGTTTTTTTCCGGGAATAATAAAAATCCATAACTACCAATTGTTTTTAACGGATGCAATTTTTATATTGAATTGCTTCTTCTCCGTGATAAATTTCCTTACAGTGAATTGCTATTGTTGAGAATCGATTAACTCCTCCCGAATATCATCTAATATTGAAGTAGTTCTTTTACCAGTATTTTCTCTTTTCCCGTACCAGTATTTTCACTTTTTCCGGCGTAAACGTGTTAAGGTAAAGCAGTCAGAATTTTAAGCAAGAAGATATATATATTTTTTTGTCGTTTAGACACTGAGGAAAATTCTTGTTTATTGAACTAAAGTTATAAAATGTCGATTCATTTTCTTTCATTTGCGTTGTAGTCACGTTATATTTTGCTTTAGTCTAAGTGATGTCATGAATTTAAAAGCGTAAAGTGTATTTCTCTTCTGTTTTTCAAAACTCTATCTTCAAAGATACGATGCGGCAATTTTTTTTTTTGAAGATATTTTTCAAACAGCATGAGTCAATAGCAAATTTCAAAGAATCTAACGAGTGCCTGAAATAAACATAGAGCTTAAAAATAATAAATTCACATTATGCACGCAGCATTCCAGGGTGGGCACAAAAATTTAGTAAGTTGTGATAACTGAAATGTTAGAGTCGTGATATTATGAAAGTGTCGCAAACTTAAAGATTTTGATCAAACGTCAGTTTTAGGAATACAGTTAGTTAGCTGTAACATAGATCTTTAATTTACAAATATTTTTGATTTAATAAGAATTTGTTTAAAAATTTTATTAAATTTATCTTTGTGTTTGGTAATTAAGTAAGAAATTAATTCTATTCAAGATTTTCACATTTTCAAGTCAGTTCATGTATATTTTTGTAAATATATTATTAAATCAAATACATAAATAAAAGTTAAACTTGAAAATGTTTTATTGAAATAAAAACCCCTCTATCATATTAAGAAAAGACTTATTTTTATAGAATATAGCAGTTCCTTTTTTCAACCGTAATTTTTAGAAAAACTCACTTAAATGTATACTTATGAGCTGTAATTATTATCGTACTTAAAATTATTATTGAGATGTAATGACGATTTTTTAAAAAAAAGTACCGAAATGTATATTTAACAACTTAGGAAAAGTTTAGAACTTAGTTTCATAATTATTAAACGCATCTTTATTGAAACTTATTCCTTATTTCTCGATGAACTTTAAACTTACAGCTTAAATTTCAAGTTATTAAGAAAAATAACGTGAAGATAAACGACAGAAGAATAGACTAAATTAAAAGGAATTAACTAAAAATAATTAAATAATGTACTTTTATAGTAGTCTTAAACCAGTAAATTGATTTACTACAGTTGAAAACTAGGAAGAAATATTTAAGAAAGGAAATCTTTTGTTTTTAAAGGAAATAAAAATATTCAATTTCTTTTATCGCTCGACATAAACATCTAAAGTTACCGCTTATTTTAAATATTAGTTGTCTTTTCTGTTCCTTTGCCATCTACGGAAAATTATGCAGGTGATAAAATGTCCTTTTTTCCGTATTTTCGTTTCTCCTTAAGTATCAATAATGGTTTAATAGAATTTTATCAAAAAGGCAGTAAAAGCTTAATGCAGAAATTATAATTAGCATCCATCAACTTTTAATGATTTCGGTTTACTATTGAAAAAGAATGTTTTTTGCTTTAAACATGAATAATTTAAAATGCAAGTCCTAGTTCTATTTAGGATTGATTAATGAAAGAGATAATAAATAATTAAAAGTTAAATGAGTTTTTACCACTTTTAGTACTTTTAATCGCCTATGGCATGTCTGTTAATGCATACCTGCCAATTTTATCGTGCTTTTAAAGAGCTTTAACACAGCGGTAATGACATTACGAATGAAGTGATATTGAAGGTCGAATACTTAGTTTATTTACTGCAATATTTTTAATTTAAATAATTTCGTTCGTTCGTTGTAGTGGAACTGGGCATCTGTGGCCTTACGGCCCTTTTCCCATTTATTCTGAAATTAGACTAAGAAACATACAAGACAAAATTAAAGTTTAAGGAGCAAAATGGAGTTCGTGAGATAAAAAGGAAAAAATGGCACTTTGCCATTATTAGGTAATAACAAAATTACAAGCTATAAAAAAAGTACATAAAGTTAAAGTACAATGGTAAAATAAACACTGATGAATATTTACAGTTTGGGAATACATACAAAAAGAGGGGGGGGGGTGATTTAAAGGAATGTTAGGATGTGTGTATATGTGACTCTGCTAAAGTAGAGACCCGGTCGTCCTGGTAATTACCACTCGTGCCGGATTAGCTTACTTTAGATCAGACCCCGAGGAGTTTATTTAGACTATTTAACGTCTGCATACCTGCCAACTTTTCCTAGTGGTATTAAAATGGAATTAAAACCTTAATTTTAAGCAAACAAATACGTTGTATTTGCGAAAACTTAAGTTGACAACCCTGATAGTAACGCATATTTATATATGTGCTTAATTTTTGTAAGAATAGTGGTGATCAAAATCATTTAAAAATGAAATTTATAAAAGAAAAAAAAATTATATATATTTACTACCACTTTAAATATGAAAATAAAAATTTTTGGAAAATCCGGAAGAATTGGCGGGTATGCGTCTGCTTATATTCATGTTTGTTTAAACTATTTAAATCTAGTGGTAGTTAAAAATATATTAAATAAATTTGTTAAAACAATTTCAAGGCTGGGATAGCCTGGTTGATTGATCGTTAGGCACATGTGCAAGAGGTCGTGAGTTCAATTCCCTCCAACCGAATACAGAATTCGAGATTGATCGTTCTCCAGTTCTGGTCAAAATTACAATCTGTGGATGAATGTGTGAATGAGTCCGCCCTATAAACGGGCTGTGACATGTGTGTGGTTGAAGTCGTATTCTCGGTCATAGATGGCGACACTGAAAGTACAAGATACGTACACTCTGCATTAAATTCACCTGGTGTCACCAAGCAGGCTTGCTGATATTGGCAATTGACATTAGAAACAACAACATAGTTTTCAAGCATGAATGCAAACATTTTCCAACCACATTTAATATAAAAATAAAATCTTCCACAAACTCTGGAAGAGTTGGTAGGTATGTTAATGTCGTTTTCTTTTTTGGGCATTAAATATGAGTGCAAAAAACCCACGAGTGAGCAATTCATTATTTAAAGTTTAAAAGTATACTGAGAAAAATAAAATTAGTTTATTTTGTTTGCAGTTAAAATCATAAATATTTTTTTTTTGGTTAATGACGGGTACTTGGATCTATTTCCCATTGACCTCAGAAATGCCTGAATTGCTATTCTCTTATCGTTACCCAGTGGGTACTTATCTTTCGGATTTTCCGGAAGATTTTATTTTCATATTTAAAGTGGTAGCAATACTCAGGTTATTCCAATTATCTTTTTGAATTATAATGATATAAATGAGTGTGACCACCACTACATATAAATAATTACAATAAATATATAAAAGCACAATAATCTTTGCGCAAGCGAACTTCAGCAGAATCAAAATATATTTTTGAGTCAGATTGTTTTTCGTTTATTGTTTTGCAACCACTCCGAAAATCCATTCTCGGAAAGAATGAAAGTTGGCAGGTATGAAATATATATATGAGTCGCTCAGAAGCCAATGCGGTTAAGTCCAAAACACAACAATTGAGAAAATTAATGTTTTTTGATACATTAGATTTTAAAATTCCTGGTTTATTAATTTAATTAGAAAAGTGTATAAACTCCTTTTTCGAGGTGTAAACTCTGCAAAAAAACAAGATATGTACAGGATGTGTAAATAAAAACGTAAGTATTTATTGAAATAATGACAGCATCTTAAAAATTTTAGGACTTATACCTTTTGACAGTTGAAAAAGATAGGAAATTTATGTCTTCTAGTATAAACGAACTTCGATTTTTCTCAATCATCACTAGATACAGTGACTAATAGAAAATAAACTGTTGGATTATTTCAAAAATTGTTTTTTACTTCAAAACTAAAGTGGCATTTTTCTTTGTTTTAGGAAATGAAAAAAAAATTCAAAAAAAATAAAAAATACCACATTTTAAAAAAATACTACGAAAAATACCATACCTCTTTTTTTGGTGAAAAAATACTACCGTAGTATTAAAAGTACTACGTCTGGCAACCCTGGTTACTATGAATTTCTTGTTTTTCAGTGTTACCAACAAATATCGAAAGAAGAAGAAGAATTTAATTTTTATTTCAAAGTTTAAGTAAAAAAATATTGATAAAAGGTGGACTTATTCACAATGGCTTCTGAAATTATTATATAATATATTCAGAAGCTATTAAAAAAATTGCTATCTAACCTAGAAAAAAGTAACCAACGAGTAAATCCTTTAATAACTAAGAAGATTATTATTTATTTCATCAAAATTTCCAAAAATCAGAAAATATCAAAAAATGGACTTAACCGCATTGGCTTCTGAGCGGCTCATATGATAAATCTCTCTCAAGTACTTTTTACATACCCTCCAACTTATGAAGATTTTGAAAATAATTCTTTCTAGTGGTAGCGAACCAAGGTAGAAATTTTCAAAGCAAATGGATCTTTCATAAAACTTTTATGAGAACTTAAGAATCTAGCCATATGGCCTGCACTTTTATAAATAATAGTGGACAAGTTACGCTAAAATTAATTTTTTTTAAATATTAAGACATTAATTTTGCTACCGTCTGAAAAGAAGATTTCTGAAACTACGGAAATTCCGTAGCATTTTAAAATAGAATTTGGGTTCATGCGCACAAGTGGTTCGCTTTTTAAATAATCTGCGCAGACTACTTATTAGAAACCGTGTGGAGGCTTTCTGATGCAGGAGGTGATGGCTTAACCCGTTTTATCCCGACTTTTTATATTGAAGTGGTGCAAAAAGTGGCATAATATGTTATTCAACTAAATGGCTAGTATCAACTATTTGTTACCATTTCATTTCGAAATATCCCTGCAGCTTATAGTCCTAGATATAGTGATAGAGACCTAAATCACTAATAAATTATGGTGGAAGGGAAACTTTTAATTCTCCTAGATAAAAGACAAAATGGGACCAATTGTCCTACCACAATATATGTTCTTGAAAAAGGAAACTGTCCTATAAATATGATGCTGGGCACTAACAGGCTAAGCACAAAGTGGGGTACAATAAAAGTCTTTGAATTATTTAGAAGTAGTGCATACCTACCAACTTTTACGCATTTGGCGTAAAATTTTATTTCCATATTTAAAGTGGTAGTAAAATGTATGCTTTCGATATATACCTTCCATTTATAAACTTAATTTGAAATCTTTTTGACTACCACTATTTTTGAAATATTTAAGCATATATATTTATATAAAATATTGTCGAGTTTGATCATATAAGCTCTGTACAAAAACAGCATATGTTTCGGCCTAGAATTGTAATTTAAATTAGAATATGCTACCACTGGGTAAAACCATCCTCGAAAGGATTAAAAGTTGGCAGGTATGGTAGTAGTTAGGAAAACTCTATAAATCGAATTTATTAGACCAAAAATCGGACATTAAAAGGGCTACCACTCGAAAATATTTATCCGCTGTCAGGAACAAGTTGTCATCTCTGCATTTTAAAGTACATTTTTTACAAATAATATCTCAATACAAGTACAATAATAAATAAAGAAAAATTTTATAATCGCAAATAATTTATAGTAATAAAAATTATCTTCAAGAAATTAAGTAAAGATTTATTATTGCAGATTATAACAATTCTTTTTTCTTTACAGAATTTCCGTTTAAACGTGATGCGATTAATTGTACTACTTGAAATCATAATTGAAATTAATGAAATATTTAAACAAAAGTGCCTAAATATACTCAACTTAGAATTATCTATAATGGACATTAAAATCATGGTAACGAAAACTTTTCCGTCTTTTTCAAATCTCGTTAAAAATTATAAAGTTTGAAACAACAAAAAATACTTCTAAATTGATAAACTTTAATCTTAAATCTTAAAACTGTTTTTTTTAAAAAATAAACGATAGATAAATGAGATAGCTCTGAAGAGAAAAAAAAATAATGTCCGTTTATAATATTTTTACTAAAAACGAAGAGAACGAGGATATATTTTGCAGTTACTCGCAACATTAAGTCCTCTCGCTCAAAAGAAAGAAAAAATTTCAATTTCTTTTTGCTCGACCTTAACAGCTAAAGCTACCGCCATTTACTTTAAATATTAATCTCATTTTCTATTCCTTTGCTCGTTACGGGAAATAATGCAGCTGATGAAATGTCCTTTTTTTCGTAATTCTGTTCCTCTCAGAGTTCATATTAAATATTTTTCTTCCTAAGCTTCTTTTAGGGTTAAATAGCATTTTATCAAACAGGAAGTGAAAGCTTAATGGTTGTTTCTTTTTTATGTATTAAATATGATTGCTATCATATGCGATGTTTTATTTCTTAAGTTTAAATCTATACTCAAAAAAGTAAAATGAACTCATTTCTTTGCAGATATTATCATAGCTATCAAAAAGCGATCATATGTTTGGTTTCATTTCTTAAGATTAAAAATATACTAAGAAAATTAAAATGAACTTATTTCTTTGCAGATGGCATCATAGGTATTAAAGAGTCGACTTTTAAAATATTTTTCAATAACGTTTAAAATGATAGTAAAATGATTGAAAAATAAATTAAATTAATAGATTAAAAATAAAATTTAAGTAAATAAAAATTAAAAATGAATAAAAGTCGATTAAAAATAAAATTAAGATAAATAAGAATTACAAATAAATAGAAATAGATTAAAAAGTAGATTAAAGCACATACTTAGTTTTGATTACACCACCTGAAAACGGTCAGAATTTCTGCAGTTTGATTGCTTGCAATCTGAGGAGGTAAAAATGCTTTTAAATTAATTAATTTAACTAAAAAAAATATCTTATAAATGTCATTAAACTATGCTGCCATTTTGAAAATTCTTATTGAAAAAAAGAAAAGTCTGTAAGAATGTATTATTACGACAACGACTATACTAAATTTTGGTGAGTTTTCTTTTTATGTTTAAAGTTGTAGTTCTTTCCAATGCTACTTACTAATGCCAGTAAGCCTGCTTGGTGAAACCTAACGAATTTAAGGCATAGGGTGTATTTCTTGTCTTTCAGTGAAGCCTTCTAAGACCAAGAATACGACTTCGGGCGCACACACGTCACAGGGTGGACTCCGTTTACAGGGTGGACTCATTTATTCATTCACGGATTGCAATTTTGGCCTGAACCAGAGAACGATCTATCTTCAATTCAGTACCTCCAGAGGCATTGGTT
The DNA here is from genome assembly GCF_982258835.1 of Parasteatoda tepidariorum. Taxonomy (NCBI): domain Eukaryota; kingdom Metazoa; phylum Arthropoda; class Arachnida; order Araneae; family Theridiidae; genus Parasteatoda; species Parasteatoda tepidariorum. The sequence goes on from NC_141759.1 coordinate 57,700,253, forward strand.
TATTATGGGAACATAGAGGACTTTGTAACCTGACAGATTTAACATGCACTAGTCACCATTTACTGCATGGGAAGTCTTCGACCGGCAGAGATCGAACTCACGACCAACGGATATGAGGCCAACTCCCCACCAACCAGGCTGTCCCTGCCCATGTTCAAAGTAGTAGTAAAATTTACGCTTAATATTTTATTCTCGATTTACTAAAATTAAATTTAATCCTCTCTAGGTTTATTTGTAAGTAGTAATGATAATTTAAATATTTTTGAGATTTAGAATGGTGCAGAAAAAAATTCATTTAACTTATTAGCAAAAATTAATTTGATTTTTAGGATATTTTGATTTTGATTGGACTTTTTTGTGAAGGGATGATAAAGAAAATTTTGCCTTCTTATAAGAATTGGCCGTATACTTAAACTTCTGTGCTAATAAATAATCGAGTTAGTGAATTCAGTATATCGTTTTACAACAACAACTAAACTATGTGAGAAATAAACGAACGCATAACGAATGTAAAGTATAGCTCCCTGTATTTGCCTCTCTTCTTGACCGCACACTAACCTTTACTGTTACAAATATTTATGTGAACACACTCCTTCATCGGTACTTGTTTATTTTCATAAATTACTCTGGAGATCAAAGTTTTTGCTGCTTTCACGCAAGTACTTGATCTTTCCAATTATTTAAAATGTATATATATATTTCTTCTAGAGAATTTATACTGAAAGGAAATGTAGTGGGTATTCGTATAGAAATTTTACTACCAGTTTTCTTAAGCTATTTAAAGACGCTGGTGAGCTTACAAATAAGTTAGTACCCCTTAGAAACTCGGAAAACAGCTAACAGCAATTTTACATTTCCCTAGTTAGGCTCAAAATTGGCTCAATATGGGTCCTACAGGAATATGCACCAAGGAAACAAATATTGGGACGCCTAGATTTTTAAAACTTACTTAAGATCAATTATTACCATTGACAACAAAATTACTCCTGAAATAAAAAAACCGACTCTATCTGGCAAATAGGGCTGTCTATGAGCTGAGAAGATTTATTAAATCTAGGTTTCTTTCTTGAAAAACAAAGTTCTTAATCCACAAAATTCTTGTCCGGCCAGTCTTGACATACGCTTCTAAAACTTGGACAATGACAAAACAGGAGGAAAATTGTATCGCAACATTTGAGAGCAAGATTTTGCGGAGTATACTTGGTGGTGTAAATGAAAACAATAATTGGAGAAGGAGATTTAACTTTGAACTATACGAGATTTATAAACAACCTGATATTATTAAATACATGGAAATAAATAGAATGAATTGGATGGCCCACGTGACTCGAATGAGTGATGACAGTGCAATAAAGAAGATACTGCTTTTTAGATCCACTGGAACAGGAAAGCGGGAAAGGCCCTGGTTGAGATGCGCTGACTCAGTGGAGTCTGATTTTCTCGCAATTAATGAAGAGAATTGGAGATCAAAGGTAAATCGGAATTCATGGAGAAATCTTCAGAGGAAGGCATTGGCTCACATTGGGCTGTCTGACCAACTTTGATGATGATGATGAAATTTTTAAATATTGGTCCTAAAATGACTTTTAATATTGCGCAATAGCAATTCTACATAGAGCCGATGTTAATTCATAAGTGGCTGTAAAATATCGGGTAATAAAACAAAACTTGGGGTTTTCGTTGCTTTATTTAGATTAACCCTTTAACATATACTTATAAATCCCTTTATTATCACTTTTAAAAAAATGATCTTGAACGACCTTCAACTTTTTAATTTTTTACACTGGAGGGGAAAAAATTTTAGGAGCTCAAACTCAACCAATATTCCTTTTCCATGACTTACTTCAATGTAAGAAAATCAAGTCAATCAAAAAATACAACTATTGAAATTTCTGGTTTTCCTCTGATTTTAAAAATAATTGCTCTTAAGCAATCAACAACGTGAATAAAACACAAATGAAAGTACATAAATTGACAAACTGCAGTTTCAGTTCCATGAACAAGCACATTCCTCGGTGTCTAAATTCCAAAAAATGAGAAACTTGTGCTTTCGCTTTTTCTCTTAATTGAAAAAGAACCGTCCTTTTAAATGGACGCTTTGCACAAATAGGTAATAAGTGTCCACATTTATGCTACCGTTTTTTCATTTTCTTTTTCCAAATTGTTTCCATACGAAAATATTTATGACATGCCCGTCCCAAAGAGGTTCAACTTTCACGGCGCTGCCAATTAACTGTATAGTTTACATCACTGTAGCTTTAACCCTATAAACACATGTACACGATGTACATGTACACTATAACACGATAAACACATGTACACGAATTCTATGTACTTTAAAAAATAGTGATTGCCAAAAAAAAGAGACACTTTCAGGCAAATAGTTTTTCTGAAATGGAAGGTAACTAAAAGAAATACTCACTTAGTATAAACAAGTATGTAAATAAACATACTTAATCGCATGTAAACAATTTTTATTTCGGGCATTATTGCATAAAGTGGTTGCAAATTTTTGAATTAATTCTTAATTTAAAAAGATTAAGACCAATACGAAATTTAACTCATTTAAACGTTCGTGAAATTTAAAAAGCATTGATTATTTGATGGTTATTTCTTTACAGCTATAAATAGTGTTGAGCTAAAATTTTAAAACTTGCAACTTGATAAAAAAAAGAGTTTTTTATCTGGTACTATTTTAGAATCCGATTGATTTAAACAACTGCAATATTTTTAATAATTAATCAAATTTTTCATTTTTTTGTTGAGATCAAATGTATACCTACACTTTCATTCCATTAATTAATCATGAAAAGAATATCACAAAAACGTTTGAGGATATAATCGTGAGAGCTTAGTGTATCTATATATATATATATATATATATATATATATATATATATATATATATATATATATATATATATATATATAACAAAAATTATTTCAATCAAACTTTTTAAAAACTTATGTAAATATTTTCAGCATTTTAATAACTTATTACAAGTCTTGACTTTTTTCTTTCTAATGACGCCATAATTAGAAAAGAACGGCTCATAAATAAAAATTTTCTTATCTTTGATCATTTTTCCGAAATATTTAGAATCGCAACTATGGATTAAACAGTAAGGAAAAAAAGAATAAGTCTTTTCATACTTAAAATATAAATGGTTGTTAAGATGTTTCAGAAGACATGGTTTTTATATATATATATATATATATATATATATATATATATATATATATATATATATATATATATATATATATATATATATATATATATATATATATATATATATATATATATATATATATATATATATATATATATATATATATATATATATATATATATATATATATATATATATCTTTATATATATAGATAGATCTTTAGAATTGCCACTTTACAAAAATTAAAACAAATGCATAAAAGAATTTATAATCATAGAAATATGTTGGGGAAGCTTTTTTCAGCTTTTTTATTTTAGCTTTCCTTTAAATGACGAGGACTAATCGATTATTCGTAATATTCCTTTACTTAATGCTTTATTAAACACACAAAAAATATATTTACGACATAGAATTTTCGCGTTAAAAAACTGTCATTTTTATCTCAAAGTGGAATGATTGGAATTACCCATTAAGAAACTTCCAAAGAAATCTTTTCGCAACCAGAATGTTCAATTCCATTTATGTTGTTCTTTTTCTTTCCAATATCTCTCCCCTTTTTTTTTTGTAGCCAACAAGAAGACTCAAATTAACTTTTTAAAAGAGCATAAAATATTACCATCGATTTCTCGTCACATATTACAAGCTTGAAACTGTTTTCTGTTACTGGTAAAGTGTGTCAAAACTGTATTTTGAATTTTTCTACGAGAAATAAGTCAATACTAACTTTTAAACCTTAACGATTGAAATATACATCTATAGTTTCATTTATAAAAACAAAATAACTACGAATCGAAATTAGAATATGTTTTTAAAAACATCTTAGCAACCATTTATATTTTAAATATGGAAAAAGCACGAATTTTTTTTACTATTTACTCCTCCTGTGTCTTTAATAGCTACTACTTTAAATATTTAAAAAATAATAATTAGTAATAAAATAAGCGTTATTTATATGTGAAATCAGATAACCTTATTAATCGCACAGCTTCATTCCACAGGGTTCCACGGGTCTTGAAATTATAAAAAGTGATAGCGAAAATGAAACAAATGCTGGTATTTTAATTATGTGTAATCACCACTAAAAATTGTTTTCCAAAGAAAGTATGTATGCATGAAAATTCGAGTTTGCTAAGCCATTTAACGATAAAGTGGTATATCATAATAATAAATATATTCTTGCATTAACCTAAATTTATTACCACTACTAAAATTTTTCAATGACCGCAGGAACCCTGTTCCAAGTGAAGTTGACCAAAGTAAAGTAATCTCTCTGCCGTTATGTTGCTGACTTTCATGAAAAATCTCTGTAGAAAAGTACTGGATAAAAAATGGCTGAAACAATTTTTATCAATATGTACCGCAGGAACCCTGTTCCAAGTGAAGTCGACCAATGTAAAGTAATCTCACTGCCGTTATGTTACAGACTTTCATGAAAAATCTCTGTAGAAAAGTACTGGATAAAAAAATGGCTGAAACAATTTTTTTCAATATGTCCCACAGGAACCCTGTTCCACGTGAAGTCGACCAAAGTAAAGTAATCTCACTGCCGTTATGTTACAGACTTTCATGAAAAATCTCTGTAGAAAAGTAGTGGATAAAAAAATGGCTGAAACAATTTTTTCAATAGTTCTGGATCAAAATCACGATTAGAGACCTATTTGAAATTTAACTCGAATTTTTTTAAAAAAATGGCGTAACTACAGATGATGGCTTGTATGTTAACAATATCTATATCTCTTTTTCTGTAAATGAGGCAATTTTCTTTTTGTTGGTGTCATTAGAAAGAAAAAAGTCAACACTATGGGCACGTTCCAATATTCGCACCAGTGTCACCGGTTACACTGGTTTTCCGCACCGACCGTTCCAATATTAAAACTGGTGTAACCAGTGCACTGCACCGATCGTTCCAATATTCAAACTGGTGTAACCAGTTACGCACGAAGTGCACCAGGTTTCAAGTCGGTTTGGTCAGTTCGTGTGACGTCATTACCCTTATTTGTTTACAAACTTTATTTTTTGCTATTGAGATCGTCATCATTTTACTGGATTTTTGGCTGAATTCTATTATAAATTTTCAATAAAAACTTGTTTTAGGGGATGAAAAAGAGTTTTCTTGTATTAAATTTAAATATATTAATTATTATTGGATATGTATCGTGCAGATGAATGTGCTTTCGTCTAGACGCTGTTCATTGCAATGGATAACATTTATAAATATTAATGTTTTATTTCTGATATCAGTTTGTTTTCAAGACTAAGATTTCATCCAAATTTTGATTCGTGTGGTAATTAGTTTTACTTGATGGATTAACATCAGAAGAATTTAAGCTTCTGATTTACTTCAATAAACATTGTTTCCTTAGGGTAAAATTTTGATAAACCTAGCAATTATCCTAACCATTATTTGTAATAGAGTTCTCTATACTAGTGATTGAATTTTAGCATCAGTAAAAGATTTATTGCTTCAAATGGAGAAGCAATTTGTATGGAGAGCAATCCCTGTCTATATATTTTTATAATTGTTACATTTTCACTTAAACATATTCGTCCAATGTATATTGTTTTCAAAATAAACAAATCCCATCAATATTTGATTATTAAACGCATTTCTTTTGTGTTATAATTTTTTCTAATAGCCTTTCTATTTTTCTAACAAACTTGGAACGATGAAAATTGCCCTAGCTTAATAACAAATTATACTTTTAGTTTTACTGTTTTATATTTAATATGAGTTTGATTAAAGGGATTTCAAATATAAACCCTACTGAACTAGCCGTTGACTGACCTGTGTTGTTAAAACAAGGCTTTCAATGTCTTGAGCATAGGTTTAAATTTGAATTTCTGAAAACCACATCATTGTAGTAATGATTTGGAGATCTGTCCTGATCTGCGGCCTCTTCAACACACATTTCAAATTAATGTCACAGATTAATGACAGATCATATTATATGAAAGGTTAGTTTGTATGAAAGGATTTTAAATAAAATCCAATGGCCTTTGCTATTGATTGGCCTGTGTTATTACAACGAGGCTTTCGATGCCTTGAGCTTTTAGGTTAATATTTAGATTCCTTTCATAATTTCTTGAAATCTCAGTATAATAAATATTCTAGTATTATATTGTAACATGATAATATTTCAACAATATGAAGATTTTATGTTCTATTGGTAAACTTTTAATTTATGTTTTAATTCTGTTTAAAATAAAAATAAAAATAATTATAACTTCTATTTACTTTTCTGTTTCAAAATATTTATTTCTTAATGATACTTATTTTTTTAATGCATGGTATTCTTAACGTCTATATGTAATATAAATATTTATTTTTTTGTGCACCAACTTGAGAATTTCTGAAACAGTTATTAATGACTGTTGTTTTATATAGTACTTTTCTTTTTTTTCTTTGATTTTTACTACCAAATTGAAGTTAGAATTAAAATATTTCTGACAACTACAATTTATTAGCTATACCAGTATGTAAACAAATAAAAATTCTATAAACTTTATAATTAGTTCACCTCTTGTTTTGACGTAACATTTTTGCTTCTTAATTTTTTAAATTTGAGTTTCTTTTTTTATTTATTTGTATTTAACAATAAAATGTTATTGTTGTGTTAAAACTTTTTTTTTTACTTAAATACAAGAATTGTATAGTTTTGATGCAATACAAAAGCTCCCATTTGTAGCAAAATTATAATAATGTCTTTGGCTCTTATTAACAGAAACTCATTTAAGGTAAATATATGAACAGGTGGACCAAAATTAATTTTGAGTTTATTTGCCATCAAGCTAATCATAAAAATAAAATTTCATAGCTTCTTTTTCTCTTAATTCAAAGTCTCTATTAACTTCACTTAATAAATTTACAAGTTATCTATTTATAAATATTTCTGTTATGTGGCACTGTAAACTAGTGTCTTTCTCTGCCTATTAGCAACACTATACTGTCATATATTGTTTCAACATAAATGTTTCATAGTAGATTTTAAGAAAAGTGACTTGGCAACTATTTTTTTTTTCTATTGCTAATACTATGAATTTCAAATAACTGATTACACAAAATTTAATTTTGAAAAAAACAATTTTTTTCAGCAAGTAGCTTATTATACAGAAATGCTAAATATATAAAATTCACAATTATGACTTTTTTGTTGTTCACGTAAATTTTTCTTTTGCACTGCAGTGTAGTTATTATTCATTTTTTGGATTGTTTTCGGCAATAATTTTAGTATTGTTAAAAAATAAGTTATGTGTAAAGTATTTATTTCGATTAACCTTAAGTAATAATTTAAGTAAGTTTTCTTTAATAATTCAAGTAATGTTGAACAGTTAGTCATGCGTTAAACATTTATTTCGAATTATTTTGTATTAATATTATAGAAATAAACACCATAAGTAAAATTTGATTTTATAATATGTAATCAAGTTTGGTGAATGTAGTAAAATTAGATAATTTTATCATACCTTAGAACATTGCTCTTTTCGTTCTTATCTAACACATGGTTATTTTCAATTTCTGTTAGAATAACTCTGGAAGTTGCACTTTAAAATGTCTTCTTGTAAACAAATTTTCCTTCGGGAAACATTTCACTCTGAAAATATATTTATTTCATAGTAATAGTCAATTTGCTCATAAACATTGCACCATGTACCATCTCTATCAAAATAGTAGCTGCATTAATTTTTCTAAATTCAAGCAATCGCATATCAAACTTATTTTGACATTCACGCTTTTACTTAGATGTATCCAGAAATAAATTGTCTGTATGTTAGATTTTCATATCCGTTTGGCTTACCATGAGAGGCATTTTAAAGGTGCACTACACATGCTATCAAGTTTACATTTTAAAAGATCTTATTATATTAAAGTAAAGATGCTCTTGTGAGGAAATTAATTATGAAAGTAAGGTTATTATGTATTTAAAATAAATAAATTATTCTATTTACATGAGAAAATGAAGCTTAGAACAAGCTTCATATTTATATATTTTTTAATTTAAAAAAAAACTCACCCTGGGCAAGGAAGAAAAATGCCTTAAATTCCAATCACTGTTGGGCTGAATAATGAATTTTTAATATTTCTTATGCATGCAATAAAATGTTAAGAATTAAAGTGAAGAATTTTTAAAATATTTTAATGTAGTTAAAATGTTTGGAATGTTAATTATTTTTCTACAAATTAATCGAAATATTTAGGCCATATTTTTCACCTACTTACTAACTTCCTAAATTACCAGCACAGAAAGCAGTGATAAAAATACTCTATTTTTCGTGAAATGTTTTTTTTTTGGGGGGGGGGGTGAACTTCCTTTTTGTTGTAGCAATTATTTCAGACTTTCTCTTTATCAGGGATTGCTTCCTTTTAATAGTTAACTTAAAATTTCGTACTTACGTATAAAGTAATAATTGAATGAAGTAAATATTAATAAACTAATATACGGACATATTGGCATAAATATTGAAAATTCATTAATTAGTAACTAAATAAAAGAACTCAAGTAATATTTTTTTTTTAAATTGTTATTTTTTCTTATGAGTCCTTGTAGTTTAGATGGATTTTCTTTTTTATTTAATTAGTGCAAATTAAGGGAGATTTTTCTACAATACATATAAACTGTCTTGATGGTTTAATATTATTTCATTATTAGAAGTATATAACGATTTATTCTGCAAAAAATATGACAAGAAAAACAATATAAGTTGTACTGAGTAGATTTTTATTTCTCTCTTTAATTTTGTTAAATGTTTGAATATAAAATTTACTGGAAATTGTATACCCCTTTTAATATAAATATTAAATTTTTTATTCAGAAAAATATATTAAAGAAACAGTAATTAATATATATGATAGAAGTTTTATTTTTTATCAACTAATTTTAAAAACTAAATATGACCAACTGACATTATTTTTGCATTATTCTATAAAACGGCTTCAAAAAGTTTGAAAATATGTATGCTTTAACAAAAATGCAAAATAGAATGGCCAAAAAATAAATATAATACACAAAAAAATAAATCTGTAATCATTCATACATTTTTCGCCAAGATTCCAAAAGAGGAAAGCGTCTGCTTCTGGTTGCTAATAGCAACCAGAACTGGACCTAACCGCACCGACAGGGGTGAAAGCGAGACGGAAAAGAGGAAAGGCTGGTAGTAAAACCATTTCAGTTATAGCTAGTTTTGGGGAGGAGTTTACTTATTCTTTTTTTAAATTTTTCAACAATATCTACTTTATCTTGGAAAAGAAGCAGTTTTATATATATGCCAGAATTATAAAAGAAATCTTGATAGTTACAGATATTTCATTTTTTTCGGAAAAAATGCTGGAATGAAATGTTTTACGTACCAGGTTTTTCTCTTTTCCGTCTTGCTATATAAGGGCTTTCACCCATGCGCACCGATCGTTCCTAAATTACGGTGCGAACTGAGATCACGTGACTAGTTCGCTTTCGTGTAACCAGTGTCACCGGTGCGAATATTGGAACGCGACCTATGTAATCAGTTATTGAAATGCTGAAAGTATTTACTTCAGTCTTAAAAAAATTTCATTTAATTTTTTGGAAAATTTTTAATCGAAATTAAAAGCAATATATCATACAATTTTTTCCGTCTGATGCGCGTTTACGTAAATTTAATGTAATTAAATACATATTTTATTCCCATTCTATTGATAACATATTTTAAATTACTTGAATGTTTTAAACTGCAGTCATACATATGATTATATTGAAATTGCTAACAAACATTTTACACTTATTAATTCTGAAAATAAAATACAATCATCTCAGTTGGTTTTCAGCTTGTATGATAATTTTAATTAAGTACTTAATTTATAACCCATGCATTTTCCTAATATATATATATATATATATATATATATATATATATATAATATGCGGTGTATCCACACCGATATTTTTTTAGTAAATTAGTAGTGAGAACATCATGATTAAGGAGTCCAGTTTCGGCATAATATTTTATTTTACTAAACGATGGTGAAATAGCAGTTTAACCCCTCTCCAAAGCGGGAGAGGGGGAACACATATCCCGTCTAAGCTGACGGATTTTATTTAGGCATGATAAACAACAAAAAGCCACGCAAAAACATTAGGTCCTGCGTTATATAGGATGATTAAAAAGAGTAAAAAGTCCAGTCATATATTTTTTTTGTATTCTTACGCCTCATCAAATTTATTTATTACTCAAAGCAAATCGTTTAATCTTTCCTTATATGGAAGTGAAAGATCTTAAAATAACTTCTCTTTTGAAGTATAAATCTAATTATTATTCATTGGCATGTTTTTAGCCTTGAAGTCCCAAAATAGAATTTCTACCCTTATCCTTTACTAAAGATATTTTATGAAAAGGAATGAAGTTTTAATGCTTTTATTAATACAAAAGTATTTAATTTTTGTATTACATCCCCCCCAAAAAAAATTTTGGTAAGCCAAAAAAATTTAGAATACTATGAATATATAAACTTTATGTTGGTATGACTGTCCTCTTTCCTACTATAAATAACCTTTTTCCAATAAGTGAAAAAAATTATTTACAGCAACAACAATAAAAACATAATAATACAATTTATCTATTTAGTGAACTAACCAGAAAGAAAACTTTAAACATTTTATATAACTATTCTAAAATAACTTTTCAAAAATTTTCACACAAAAAGATGCAAAATTTTTATGCTAAACGACCTGGACAATAAGTGTCATTTAATCAGAATTTAAGATTCTGTATGGTTAAAAAAAATATTTACAATTTTTATGTGAAAGAGGTGGACAACTAAGTGTCATTTAATCAGAATTTAAGATTCTGTATGGTTAATGGGGTTTTTTACTAGATGAAATTCTGTATTCCCCGTTTACATGGAGGAAAACAGAATTTCATGAAGCACTGTGAAGTTGAGAGATCTAGACTGTATAAAACAAAAATAGTTTAGAGAGTTTTTTCTCACTGTGTTGAGAAAAAAAATTCATGTTACTTCGCCCTCACTCCCAACTGATGCTGAGGTAAACATCTCCACAAAACGCGATTCGGATCTCTCAAAAATATAGGGATTACTTCTTCCCTTGAAGAAAGTAAAAAAATTTCTGTTGATGACTATTCATGATTTAATTTTAACATTTGTGGGCTGTGATATTTCCTAAGCTTTGAAATATGTACTATTTCAAAATTTTGTTTACTCAAAATATTCTTTTTATTTATTTTGTAATTAACTTCTGAAATTTTTTGAAGAATTTTATACGGTCCACTGAAAGGAGGTGACAACTTCCTCCTATTAGGATAAGTAAATTCTTCAAACAGAAATAATTCATCATTTTTAAAGTCTATATCTAAAAATCTAGAATCATAATAAATTTTATTTCTTTCATGATATTCTCTAGTTCTTTGAATTGCTATTTTTTTAGCTTCTTCAACAGGTGGATAGACTTTTTCATTTAAGGGATTTTCGTAGGGGAGTCTACCATGCATGAGGTATGCAGGTGGAAACTTTGTTACAGAATGGGGAGTTAAGTTATAAGTATTAACTATATCTTTTAACAAAACAGGACACACAATACAATTTTCTTACGAACACACAATACAATATTGATATCAACAAATTTACCTTGTAAGTTATCTTTTCTTTGAGCTTCCACTATTTCACTCAAATTCAATAAATGTGAAACATGAACATTATTATTTTTACTATTACTTTGGACAATTGAATGTGTTGCATCTCTCGAAAGCCAATCTGCTTCAAAATTAGCAGAGCCTTTTGTGTATTTAATATCATATTCATACATACTTAACAATAATGACCATCTAAATAATCTTCCTTTTAAATTTTTAACATTTCTTAGCCAAACTAAAGCAGCATGGTCAGTATGTATGGTGAATTTTTGTCCAAAGAGGTAATGATGGAATTTATTTAGAGAATCGACAATAGCAAGACATTCAAGTTCTGTAATTGCATAGTTTTTTTCATAGTCCCTTAATGAACGAGAATGAAAAGCTACAGGATGCAATGCACCACATTCATCTGTCTGTTTTAGCACACATCCAATTCCAACTAATGATGCATCAACAAAAAGATGACATTCATGATTAGGGTTAAAAATTTTCAAAATTGGTTTACAAATAATAGCATTCTTTAAAAGTTCAAAAGATTGTTGACATTTTTCTGACCACACCCATTTTACATCTTTCTTTAACAAGTTATTTAAAGGATGTCGAATACTTGCATAACTATCAATAAATTTATTGTAAACATTTATTGATCCGAGAAATCTTTGTAATGATTTTACATTTTTAGGGGGCAATAATTTTTTAATCACTTCAATATTATGGTTATCGGGTGATACAATTCCATTTTTAATTTCATATCCTAAAAATTCTATTTGTTTTTGCAAAAATGAACATTTTGAAAGTTTTAATTTTAAGTTTTCCTGTTTACAAATATCAAAAATCTTTTTAAGATGGGTTAAATGTTCATCATAAGAATTAGAAAATATAATGATATCATCAAAGTAGTTAGTAGCAAATTTAATTTTATGTTTATTTAAAATTCTACGAACTGTACGTTGAAAAATGCTCGGGGCATTCTTCCAGCCAAAAGGTAATCTTAAGTGTTCAAATAGACCATTGTGAGTAGCGAATGCTAATTTCTCAGTGTCATCAGGATGAATACGAACATGATGATATCCCTGTGATAAATCTATTTTAGAATAATAACTACTATTAGACAATTTTTCTATTAAAGTTTGTATTAAAGTTAGAGGTTCAGAATCTGTTTTTGTAATTTGATTTAGTTTTCTACAGTCGATACATAAACGACTCTTTTTATTTTCATCTTTTTTAAAAACTAAAGTTACTGGGGCAGCATAAGGGGATGAACTTTCTTTTATAATGTTATTTTTTAACAATTCCTCTATTTGTAAATCAATTTCTTGTTGTTGTTTTGGGGATGTTTTGTACGGCCTTAGAGATATAGGTAAATCTGAGGTTAACCTGACTCTTTGCGGTTCCATTCTAATTTCTCCTACGTCGTGTTTGTGTTTCGCAAAAATATCATCATAACTTTTTAAAATTTCTTTTAAGTCTACATTTTCTATCTCGCTTTCATTTTTTATTTTTTCGTCGATATTAACCTGATAATGTATGCAACCATTACCTAGATCTATCTTCGAATCATTTGAAATTTTTGGACATTTTTTCTTTTTCCTATTTGTCCTTTTCCTTTTATTTTTGTTACCCTTTACATTATTTTTTTCAATGTTTACTTTAACTGAAACATCTTCAACTTTTATTTTTTCAACATTTTTACCCTTAACATTTTGAGAATTTTGCTGTCTAATGTGCAAAGATAAGTTGTCATTGTTAGAATTAGCAGAGGTGATCAATCTCTTACCAAATTGAGTAACAACTGGACCGACACAATCAATAAACAAACAAAACTCTTTGCAAGCCTGCAACCCAAGTAAAGCATATGGTAAATCAGTATCAATTACAAAAAACTTAACTGACTTAACAATTTTGCCTAATTTAAGGGGAAACTCACAAATTTTGTTAAGTGTTAGTTGTCCTTTCGTTTGGGTAACCTTTAATTCCTCACATTTTTTAATAGGAATATTCAATTTTAACACCAAATCTTTTGGTATTACATTCAATGTTGACCCGGTATCAACATTCAATAATATCTCTTTGTTTATTTTTTCAATTTTATTTTGTTTTGGACGTCCCTTTAGGTATTTATTTTTCACTTTACCTCCATTTAGGTATTCATTTTTAACTATATATCCATTTAGGTACTCGTTTTCAACTTTATATCCGGATATTAGTAATTGCTATTGATTACTTGTCATATTTTGAACGTTCACATCAACCACATTACTAGGGTTGGTTACACACGTGGAGCCCATGTGAAATTGATTCAAAAGTCCTTTCTTTGAGCAATATTCACATTGATTCAATGGGTTCTCCTGTGCAGTATGATGTATTTTGGGTTTTGTCACATTCGGGATTACATTTTTATTTTTAGGACAAGCTGGGGCTTTATGTCCTGGCGCATTACATTTAAAGCACTTAATGTCATATTTCGGGTTTTCTAACTTCTTAACATATGGTCCCTTATTAGCTTGAAATTTATTTTTATCCAAGTCACTTTTAATTTTTTCATAAAGTTTAAGTTTTTGTTTAAATTCAAAAAGATTACTGGCTCCATAAAGAACTGTTTTATTATTTGTTTGGTCTGGTATTCCTTGAATTATGTAAGTGATTAGAGCTAAGTCATCAATATCACTTTGAGTAGCTATTTCTCTCATTTTTAGGAAATATTTTTGAAGAGTTTCATTATATCTTTGTTTTCTGTTTTGCAACATTGCATGTACTTCTGCACTATTGCAACTAAGTCCAAATTCTTCAAGCAAAAGATTTTTTAACTTTTCATATGAATTTAACTGAGTTTCACTTCTAATTAAAGTTAATGCATTATTTTTCATACACCTTTTTGCAAATAAAAATTTTTGCATATCAGACAATTTAAATAAATTAGCATGAGTTTCAAAATTTTCAAACCAAGAATTTATGTTATCATAGCGATTTCCATTAAACATAGGGGTAACTGCTTCAATATCTGAAAAACTAGCTACTAATTTTGTTTCATTTTCCTTATTTATATAATTACTAGAACTTTGACTAGAGGATACCATATCTTCATCAACACTACTTTTTGTACATATAGAATTTAAACTAACTTGTGTAAATTGATTTACACAAGTTTTAGTCTGTAAATGTGGTTCAAAATCAGTTTGAGTGTGTTTACTCTCAAACTGAGTAGTTTCCTCCTCATCTTCGGAGGGATTTTCATTTACGATCGAATTTTTTAAGTAATTAAAATCACATAAACAATTTAAAATATGCTTGGCAATTTCCTCTTTATTTCCTTCACTGGAAATATTAAGAATGTCTGAAATTTTGACTACATCCAAAAAATTAAAAGTATCACAAATTTCTTTTAGTTTGTTTGCAAATTCATTATCGTTAGTTTCAAAAGAAAATTCTGAAAAATTTAGAATTTTGTTACGGTTTAATCTAGACAAATCATTTGGAAATAAAAGTTTAAATAATAATTTAATTTTGTTTGCCTTCGTTACTTTAATTGACGTTTGAACCACATCTATTTCTTTTAAAAACATTTTAAAAGCAGTATAAATGCACTATATCATAAAAAAAAACAATATAAACACAAAAATGCACTTCATATTTCACTCTTTCAAAGATTCGTAATAAAATAAAATAAAAAATTTAGATTACTAAAATATGAAGTAAAAATTATTCATTATCGAGGAAAAAAAAAATATGCAGATGTTCACGGGATTCATTTTTGTTACTTAAAAAAAAAAGCACTTCGAAGGAGAAAATAAATCTTTTCCTTTGAAAGAATTTTCTCTAAAGGAGCAGAAGCTCGTCTAATAAATATAAATCGCGCACATTTTTCTTTTCTTCTTTTTTTTTTTTCACAACATCTTGATTAGGACTTTCGCACACTTCCGCACACTTGATTAGGACTTTCGCACTATAAATCGCACACTTCCATTGTTTCTTGGGCACTGACAGGCAGTGTAGACACAAACGTTTTCATGACTGTGACACAAAATCCTTAAGCACTTTCAGCCTTCTAGTAGCGGCGAATGTACCGGAACTGGTACCGTAAAATCACCGATGAAGCAATTTTCTCCCGGGTGGTGAAGGGATGAGGAATCCTTCAGAACGGCGTTAGGCGATTTCTTCCGGGTGGGAAGTCTTTTCATTTTTCCCCCACAATCGAAAACTTTTTAATCTCAGGAGTCCAATGAAGTTTTTCTCTTCGAACCAAGGGGGTGAAAAAGGGAGTTCCAAGGCGACGAAGTAGCAGTCAGTTTAGGCATAGTTTCCAGCGCGAAGCCACATCCTGCCGGCTTATAATATGCGGTGTATCCACACCGATATTTTTTTAGTAAATTAGTAGTGAGAACATCATGATTAAGGAGTCCAGTTTCGGCATAATATTTTATTTTACTAAACGATGGTGAAATAGCAGTTTAACCCCTCTCCAAAGCGGGAGAGGGGGAACACATATCCCGTCTAAGCTGACGGATTTTATTTAGGCATGATAAACAACAAAAAGCCACGCAAAAACATTAGGTCCTGCGTTATATAGGATGATTAAAAAGAGTAAAAAGTCCAGTCATATATCTTTTTTGTATTCTTACGCCTCATCAAATTTATTTATTACTCAAAGCAAATCGTTTAATCTTTCCTTATATGGAAGTGAAAGATCTTAAAATAACTTCTCTTTTGAAGTATAAATCTAATTATTATTCATTGGCATGTTTTTAGCCTTGAAGTCCCAAAATAGAATTTCTACCCTTATCCTTTACTAAAGATATTTTATGAAAAGGAATGAAGTTTTAATGCTTTTATTAATACAAAAGTATTTAATTTTTGTATTACATATATATATATATATATATATATATATATATATATATATATACTGAGTGGCCAAATTATTATGACCACCTCAGAGTTTTATGCAAATAAGATATTGCGTTACAGCGCTGCCGCTAGAGGGCAGGATAACTATAGCATGGGAATGCTGGACAAGTGAGTCATCAGTTATACTGTGCTGCTTGCTCAGATATGGGAAAGAAAAGTGATTTAACTGAATTTCAGCGTGGAATGATTGTGAGTTCGAGATGTGTCGGAACGAGTATCAGCAAAACGGTTGCACTTGTGAAGTGTTCTAGAGCAGCAGTTGTTAATGTGTACAAAGAATGGAATATCAAGCAAAAAGCCGGGTCTCAACGTCAGACTTGTGGTCGTCACAGAGTACTGAATGCTCGATCAGAGAGAAGGCTGGCCAGGGTTGTGCAGAGCAACTGAAGAGCAACAGTGCGACAAATTGCAAGTGATCTTAATCAAGGATCAACTGTGAACGTCTCTGAACGAACTGTTCGACGCACATTTCGCCGTATAGGGTATGGAAGCAGACGACCTGTTCGTAAGCCTCTACTGTCTGCTTTAAATAAGCGCAAACGTCTCCAATTTGCAAAGGAGCACAAACATTGGACAGTAGAGGACTGGAAGAGGGTCATGTGGTCCGATGAATCACGATTTCAAATGCATCGCGCAGATGGCAGGATGTGAATATGGAGAAAACAGCACGAAAGCATGGACCCCAACTGCATTGCCACGAGACTTCAAGCTGGTGGTGGCAACGTTATGGTATGGGGAATATTCTCTTGGTATTGTTTGGGTCCTTTAATTCCTGTACCACAACGCCTTAATGCCCAAGGGTATTTAAGTATCATCGCAGATCAAGTACATCCGTTTATGTCAATGGTGTACTCTGACGGGGATGGATACTTCCAGCAGGACAACGCTCCTTGTCATAAAGCTGGCATTGTCCTCAGATAGTTCGAAGAGCATGACGGAGAATTTAACTTGCTTCGTTGGCCAGCACAATCCCCAGATCTCAATCCAATTGAGAATTTGTGGGATGAAATTGAACGGGCACTCAGACAGGTGGATCTAGTACCATCAAATTTGCAGGAATTGGCAAGTGTAGTTCAGCGAGCATGGTCTGACATACCTTCTACCGCCTACCAACATCTCATAGAATCCATGCCCAGAGGAATTTAGGCAGTAATATGCGCAAAAGGTGTCCCAACAGTGTACTGAAGGAGAGGTCATAGTAATTTGGCCACTCAGTGTATATATATATATATATATATATATATATATATACGCTTTAAGATTTAAAGTAGATCATTTTGTTTATGGTAATTGTTATAAAATAATCATAAAATAATCAATACTTTAACTCTATGCGTGCATATACATTTTATATCCTCTAAGGATATTTAAATATTTTTCCATAACAAGTCTTTTTTTATTCGACAGATTAATCGTGAACCTAAATTTTTTAAAACATCAATATTTTAAAATATTTTTAATTTTCTCAGCGAAACTTTTATGGAAATTTTGTTTGAATGCGACAGATGTTCTTTTAGAATCTTCTCTTCATAACTAATCTTTTTACAGATAAGCCGTTGAATAACTATCTGCATGGTATTGCCTATAGTAATAATATGGTGTAGCAGTATTTAATGGGAAATTTATTCTTCAGTTCGCAGAAATAGTTTTATTATAATATTTTTTCGAATGAGAATTTCTAAATTGACGCAGATTGTTCTTATAAATATGCAAATATACATTTATATCAAGCTCGAATATAATTCTGTTTATTTTTCAATTGCGATTTTAAAATAAATAAAAGCTTTTATATATTGGTTTATTTTATTCCAGTTTTTTAGGTTTAGTTAACCTGTGAAATATATTTGCTTTTAAAGAAAAATTATACAACTGAAATGGAATATAAAATATCAGAGATTGGAAACAAAAATATAGTATAGAACATTAAAATATAAAAACAACATGACAAACTTTAAAAAAATTACATTTACCATTATATATAGAAGAGATAAAGGCTAATGCTAACAAATTATATAAATTTGCCAAAAAAGTCCATTAATTATTATTTTAAACGAATCTAGAATTTTTATAAGTTTTTTTTTTAATATATGTAAACATTTATCCTTTTTTTTTAATGGTACAGAATTTAATTTAGATGTATTCACTGTATTCCTTTCTAATAATTCTTTAAAAGGTTGTTTCTGTTTACCCTAGCTCCATGTCCTGGGGCTATTGTGAACATATCTTCAAACTTATTAGTTAATATTCTAAAAAAATTGAAACATTTTATTGCTTATAAAGAAGCAAGTAAAAATAAGTATCAAATTTTAATCTAAAATTTCAATCTTGAGTAATGAATCTTAAATATCTTTACATTAATTAACATTAAAGCCTAATACAGTGAAACCCCGCTACAGTGAACCTTCAAGGATCCGAAATTTTGGTTCACTATAGCTTCTATACACTATAGTATCAGAGTTAAAGCAGTTCTTTATAGTAGTAACTTTAATAGTAGTAATGAATGTGGGACAAACATTGATAATTTAATGCACTTGTGACAACCACTGCCTATTGTTTTGTGAAGAAAATATGTCTGCAACCCCCCAACCAGAAAGAAAGGCACTGAGGTATGGCAGCTTAAAAATGAAAACTCCCGCTAGCATTAACATGAACTTACTGCCAGAAAGATACATACATCAAGATCTGTGCAAAGTAAAACTAAATGGATGGGAGGTGGCAAAAGGACTGGTTCAGGACAGGGGTGCCTGGTATAGTGCGGCTTTGAGGAGAACTCCTCCAGACTTTAAGTCTGGGGCTGTCTGCTGCTATGGTAACAAGCGAGACCATATTTCTAATGGGGGTGAAATGGAGGAAAGAAGGTGTCGATTGGCTTACTTAAGAAGACCTAAGCTTAGATTAAGACAAAACTATTCACCTCACACCCCTATTCGAAGTGACCTTTCCTCGTTACCATAGTACCCGCCACGACACGAGACGGGTGTCTGGAGGAATTCCCCTGAAAGCCGTACTATAGGTAGGTACTTTATTTACGTCACACTAGAGCTGCACAATGGGCCATTGACGACGGTCTGGGGAAACATCCCTGAGAATGATCCGAAGACATACCATCGCAATTTTGATCCTTTGCAGTGGGCATGGCTCTTCTGCTTTGGTAGCGCGACGATTTGAACACGAAGTCGAGCACTTTACGGTAGAACAGTTTAACGAGGACCGATACCGGGCACCCTCGGCCCCTACGCAAAAGAAAAAGTGACTGAAGGACTTATGTGCCAGCTAGCGCGAGTATGATAGGTAGGTAGGTATTAAATTTTTTCACCGATTGTGTGATGACATTTGTTACCATAATAGCTCGATTAAGATGTTTGTTCTTTTAAACCCATTGTTCGCAAATTAATGAAAGCATATCTAAAATTACTTTTTAAATATGTAATAAGAAAATTCATTCACAACACAATTCGTCCCATTTTTTTAAAAAAAATTATAAATAAAGATAGTCTGAAATTTTTAATTAAAGAAAAAATAAAAAAATTCACCTTAAAAACCGTGTTTTTTAATTCAATACTTTATCTAGTGTTTTGTCAAGTAATTATATTTCAGTTATATTCCCCATATTATATTGATTATTCCAGCAGCATATATAATGCAGAAATATTCAGTTTGTCTGCATTAGACACATGTCCATACTAGCCCCCTCACACCAATTCGTAAAAACAATTAATTGTATACAAATTTTGTAGTTGCACATAAGTTCAGATCCTTAAGTATAAGAACATCAAGTTTTGAACATTAAAGTATAAAACAATCGGAAATAATATGTTAATTCCACAATCTCACTTAATTTTAAAACACATTTTAAAATCTAAAAAGGGAACAATTGACGGAAAACAAAAACATTAATTTAATTACATTAGAAAAAAAAATATTTTTTTATATTTTTTTCTTCTTTAATATACGATAGCAATTTGTGAAGTGATTTAACGAGGAAACTTCCAAATCATTTCTTCACATATTAATTTCCAGTTTCAAGCACGCACGAAGTTTATGCCTCAACTATGGCTGATGTGATAAATGATTTTCATAAAATGTTCACCTGGGTTATAACTAAAATAAATGAAATCATCAATCTAGGAGAAAATTTAATTTCTAATTCCCTCGTGAAAAATAGTTCTCATTTTTAACTCTTATTTTAAGTTTGCAATTATTTCGTAGATATATTAAAAATAAATGCAATGAAAAATAGTTAATATAATGAAACTAAAATAATTCTTTAAAAAAATAATTTATACCTTTTTGCTTGTTTACTATATATATATATATATATATATATATATATATATATATATATATATATATATATATATATATATATATATATATATATATATATATATATATATATAATTTTTTTTTCATTTTTACTTTTATTTTTTCCTCGAATTTTGATTTTTTTCCCAACGATTCCAAATTCGTGATTATTTTAACAAGGTACTTTATAATTAAATATTATATTCAGGTATAGTGCAGAAATATGGAAAAGCTTCTATACTAATTACATTATGTAAATAATCTTTCTTCAAGCAGCGACGTTTTGATAAATTTTGCATGGCTTACCTGTCAGCGCAATTTAAAGGATCATGCTTGAAACTTTTAAAAATGGTGTCTTTTTCGACCAAAATATCAGCATGAAGTTAAAGACTTTTTTCTTTCTCACTAACACTATAATTTAAAAAATCATTCTAATATATTTTTGCAAACACAAGTATTAGAAAATCTGGAGGAAAAAAGCCGTAAAACCTTAGCAGAAATGCCAACTTGCTCCCGACAGCAAATAAATATTTTAAAGTGGTAGTATATCAATTGTGATTCTTGGTTTAATAAATTCAAATTAGTAGACTTTTATCCACCACTATTGCTAAATAATTTGTAGTCTTACATAATTCACCACTTTATTGTAGTTATGCCTTTTAAAAAGCAAGCAAAAGTAGTCAAATATTTGCAAAATCTAGTTTGCAGATAATTACCGTTTTTTTTAATTATTTTGGCTTGTCCGGAGCAGTTGGCATCTCTGCCTTAGACACCTAGTTCCACTAAAACAAAAACAAAATCGCTGGGATTAAAGCTTAAAAAAAGTTATTAATAACTATTCTCTCTATTAATATTTAAATATAGAGAAAATCATCATTGTGAGGAATATCGGACAATGGTGCTTAACTTTGAAAACCTATTTGTGTATGCCGGACAAGTATATTCTGGGCAATTGCTTTTGATCTTTACATAGATTAAAGTACTCATAACAACAGAAATTAGTGCACTTCGAAAGAGTTGTCAGAATGCAACGAAATTTTACATGCGTAAGTACTATGAGGCAGATATACAAGTGAGATGTGTTGAACGCCTCACTTGAAAATTAAAGGTATATTGTTATAACAAAGTGAGTTCACAGCCGTAATTTAAAATTTTCACTTACCAAACAGGCTAATAACAAATTGCATACTAAATGCAATTTGTATGCGAATCACTTTGTGCATGAATCTGATCGTAAAGTTCTCAATCATTTAACGAATCGTTTGACTCCAAAAAATAATAATTGCTAATCATTTAATAAGATTAGATAAGTTTTTCTTAAAATGTAGTGTAATAAGGTAATATAAAAGAATAACATTATAATAAAAAAAAAAGCTTTTCAGTTTAATTTAGCAATCAATTAGAATCAAAAACGCAATAATAGCAGAGTAAAATATGAAAAATAAATGTTGCTGACACTAGTCTAATTTGAAATACAAAAATATTTAAGAGGCAAACAATATCTTTATGATTTGTATTAATTTTATGCTGATTAGAACCAAAAAATATGGAAATCAATGTGAGAAAACTTGAGCCTACCATGTGATTTTTCAGCCAATAAAAATGGTAAACTGTGACTCCATTTAAATTTTATATTTAGTTAAATATATCTGTTTCAAGAACCAAGTCTCTTTTTGTTTTTTTAGCGTGAAAAATTATCTTGGCCTGTTATACTGAAATGTTACGCATTTATAAAATCATTCAACTGTTCTAAGAAAAAAAAAACTAGACATCTTTTACCCCAAGCATTGATTTTTAGATAGTCAAAACTTAGCTTTTAGATGAAAGCCATCATTATCTAATGATAGTTATTTCTTTGGACGTTAGGTAAAAATTGATTAGTTCGTGGAAACAAACTCGATAAAAGAAGAACTTTCTTTTAACGAGCAATTGATTTGAATGAGAATGCCGGTTTGAGAAAGCACAGAATAATAAACATTGCCATCAAGGAATTCAGATGAAGGCCTAATTATCCTCTTTACGAATTTTTATTACTATACATTAAGAAAAAAAAATGATTTAATTATTTATACTGCCTGATTACAGTTAATCAAATTTCAATGACAACAATATTTGCTTTTAAACTTCTTGTTTAATTATCATATCTAAACTAGACAAATTCAGCATTATTAAATTGGATAAATTGAACTGCTGTGAATTATTGTGAAACTAAAGAATATGAACAGAACTTTTTGTTAATACTGCATTATAATATGCATTGAAATACATAATCAAGCATATTGCTCTGTTGTGATACCCATACAGAGGTATTCGCATTATGAATCTTGAAAACATTAAGTGTGGAAATATTTGTTGTATTTAAGCACCTACTTCTAAAGTATTAGAAATATTAGCCGAACCCAGAAAATAAAAGAACTCTTGAATCATTCTAGACTACAGAACAATTTTGTAATCTAAAAAAAAAAATTCAATGCAACAAATGCTTATTAAATAATACACCTAGAGGGTAGGAATAGATTCAAAAATGATATATTTTCAAAACAAGTGTTTACTTAGTATTTTCCAAGATAGAGAAAGATAATCCATTTATCATCACACAATTCGATTATTTTGAAATTATGTAATTTTACACTCAATGCTTGTATCAATTAACACAGAAAAAGTACCAAGAGGTTTAGGCAATGGTTTTAAAGATATGGGATATGATTTTGCAGTGAAACAAAAAAATTATTTAAAATTATTAACACATTGCTGACCGGCAACTTTTCCTTTAGCTGCCCGGTTATTGTTTTTGAAAGCGGATGTGGAAGTAAACGGTATAAGTAAAGGATATAATTTTTTATTATTTAACTCTTAATATTTACTACACGGGGAGTCTTCGGCAGGGCGAAGTTCGAACCTACGAACTCTCGGACATGGGCCCATTGCCCCACCGACCAGGCTATCCCGGCCCGAACAAACAGTTCAAGAGTTTATATAAAACGTTCTTTGATTGACGCGAAATTTTGTATACATTCCACATTGCTATCCTGGGACTACCTGAACATGTAATGTATTCTTTCCGATGTAATTTTTTACTCTGAATTAAATGAGATAAAATTTTATCTGATAAAATTTATAGAAGTTTGAAGAAATTTCTTTATGAAAAGAGCTAAATATATTTGAGTCACTGATTTCATATCAGCAGTCAGTTTCTCGCTACAAACTACGGCTTTTATGCAATTTAAAAATATATTCTGAGCCATTATTTTTTTTAAAAATTTCACTCCTGTGAATAGTAATTGTTCCCACTTATTTGCTAGATAGGGAGTGGTAGAAAGAAAGCAATAATACATTTCAGTTCATGATGCGATACGTGAAGGTTTTTGTCCTGTGTGTTATTTTCGTTAAAAGGAGCAGACAAATGTATATTGATATAAATTTATACGTTCCTTAGAAATTTGCACATTTAGACAAAAATATTAACTAAACTGAAAATATCTTTTTTTTTTACAAAAAAAAGTTTAACTTTCGGAGCAAAACTGATTTCAGATTTGAAATCCCCTCATCCGAATTAGGTACGATCAAGTACTTGAATGAGTGCGACAAAAAATATGTTCCCCAGCATAATCAATACGCATTACTCAATTTGCAATTTCAAAGCGTCGTAAAATCTTATTGTTACCATTATAACTATTAATAAATAGCAAGACAAAAATAACTTAAAGAAAACGTCTACAGAACAATAACTTTCTGAACGCACTTATTTCGATTTTCTATAAAACTTTACGATAAATGCTTTTGTAACAAATTTTCTATTACTTTAAGGATTATTAAACATCGAAGTGTGAATATGGAAAAATATCATAAATAATCATTAAAAAAAAACATAGAATGTGAATTAACTTTGAAAAAATGCCTACTATAATATGAATGAACATTCTATTCCCAGTAATAAAGAAATATACAATATAGAACAGATGCTGTTTCCTTTCAACTAGAATTTAAATGAAAAAATAGTTTTTTTAATTTTACCACTCTTTTTGACAACAATAAATTAATTATTATACTTGCTGTAGAATGATTGACGCGATTTAACTCATAATAATAAGTGGCAAAATTTACCTTCCCCTCCAATTGGCATTAATAATAGGGATACTTAGTCAAGCAATTTTTGAAGGAAATATGTTTTCACGTGAAAAGAATAAACTTATAAGAAAATATAAAATGGCTACTAAAAAAATTATTATAAACTTCGATTTTATCTTAACAGATTATAAGCACCTTCATTCGGCCGGCAATGAACGTATTAATTCATGTTTTCTAACCTTGTCTCTTAGGCAATGTGCCTACCTCACCCCTAACGCCATTTTTGTTACAGTCACCAGATTGTTATCGCCACAAAGACCCATACCTTACTATGAATGGGAAATGGACGCATAGAGCCTTAGACTCCCAGGTCAAATTATATGACTATTATTTTATTTTATAACCGGCATTGGTAACAACCAGCATTAACAACCAGCCCAATTAATTTACGACAGTCAATGTTCAACTTCGTCGCCTTGTAATTTTGAATCCAACCAGGAAGACAAGAGAACTCCTATAATAAGCATTAGAACAAACTAGCTATCGTGGTGAATGTTTGGATGGAACTAGCCCGCGTTTGCGTTACATGGAGATTAAACCCACGAAAACCTCCCACGATTCGTCTGACAGTAAGGGGACTTTATCCATGATCCATGTACCACTGAGGCTATTTTACGTCAGCGCTATGATCGGTGCCAGCCGGGAGAAGAATTTGTATCAACCAGCCACCGCCGGGATTAAAACCTGTATCACCTGATTGCGAGGCGAACATTCTATCGACTGAGCTACCGCGGTTCTTCGACTAATAGTTATAATACTTCATGGTTTATGTACTGCATTACTTTTATTTTGTTGAATCTGATTCATTAAGATTAACTCATGATCAACCGGCCTCAAATACCAGACTATACCTATGAAAAATGTTGCGGTAAATATTTATTTATGGTTTTCCCTCTTTTTCCTTTTTTGCTTTAAAAAGGCACTTGACGACAGAATCATATTTCAATATTCATGTTATTGATATATCGTGATAGACAGGGCTAACTTGTTTCTGCGATATAAAACCAAACCATGAAACACATTTGTTACCATACATATCTTTCCTTCGAAAAAGAGAAGAGAATCATCGATTAAAAAGAAAATAACACACGGTGGGTTAAATTCATCTTAAAACATATATCTTGATAAAATAGAATTTTCATGAAATGTGGCTACATAGCAATCTACGCAACCAACAACTTCCGAGCTTATAAAACTTTTTCCCCTTATAAAAACCTTGCATTTAAAACTTTTCATTTAAAACAATTTTCTTTGACTTTTTTACTAAACCAAAGAAGCAATTTGTCAACCATACACAAGAAATTAGAATAGAAAGATAAATATAATAAAAAATTTCTTTAAAAATGTTTTTTTTCTTCTCAATATTAACTGACAGAATGAAATTTATAGTGCAAAAAATACTTACTGGGGAAGAGATCATTTGTCTTAATTTATGTCATAAAACTCCTTCATTATTATTTTTTTTAAATCATCAAATTAACAAAGTTAGAAGGATTCTCAAATTTTTTTTAATTTTAACGCATACATAAGTATAAATATTAAAGTGGTTATAAAACCAAATATTTTAAACTCCTCTGAATTTTGACATCTTTTCGAAAAAGCTATCAAATTTTGTACAGCTAAGAAACTAACAAAGAAAATAAATGTGAGGAATAGCAAGGAATAATATACTGAGCAAAGGCACTTCATTAAAAAAAATAAATAAAAAAACATCAATGTCAACTTAAGCCTTACACTTAAGAAAAGAAAAACATGAATATAAGAAGTACTGATAAGTGTGTCTCGAGTAATGGAGTATTGCTCTTAAAAGAAACAAAGCAGTGATATGAATCATAATATATTATCCACAATAAGAAACCTACAAAATATACAGACATTTTCTCCGTAGACCGTACGAGACATGGTATCCCTTAATTTACTATATTAATCCCATAATTTACTATATTAATCCCTTAATATATTACCTAATAATTTACTACGTATATTGATACCATAATTCACAACTTCATAATTTACTATATTAATCCCATAATATATTACCTAATAATTTACTATATTATTCCCATAATATATTACCTAATAATTTACTATATTGATACCATAATTTACTATTTCATAATTTACTATATTAATCCCATAATATATTACCTAATAAATCACTATATTGATACCATAATTTACTATTTTATAATTTACTGTATTAATCCCATAATATATTACCTAACAATTTACTATATTGATACCATAATTTACTACTTCATAATTTACTAGATTAATCCAATAATATTGCTTAATAATTTACTATATTGATACCATAATTTACTACTTCATAATTAACTATATTAATCCCATAATATATCACCTAATAATTTACTATATTAATCCCATAATTTACCACTGCTAACTTCAGTAAAAGATTGTCTGGATATTTGATTCGAATTAACATTTCCCAAAAATTGAATTAACCCCATAGGGACGGGTGATTCATAAAAGTATTCGTACAAAATGAGAATCAGAATGTAAATATGTAAAAAACGGTAGCTTAAGTGTAGGCGTTGCTAATTTGACAGACTTACTTTGCTTTTACTTTAATTATTGTTAGTTTAATCACATATATAATCAATTTTCGTTCGTTCGTTGTTTTAGAACTGGGCATTTGAAGCCTAAATGGCCCTTATCCCATTCATCATGAAATATCCCACAGGGACATACATAGAAAAGTTGTATTGGTGGTCCGGAAAAGAACCTGTAATGTATATAATCAATGTTAGTTCAAAGTATAACTAAATAACTTATTTTGAACTAAAGTAATGGTGAATTAAATAAATCAAACAATTATAACCCAGAACACAAATAAACTGCTAAAGAACTACTTTGGTTACCAGTTTTATCTTTTTACCCTGATTGATACGGTTTTATGTTGGCAAGTTATTTGTGACAGACGGCGCGAAAGGATTAAGAATTGTATAAAAATTTTAGGTATTTTATTAAATTTTAAAAAAATTAAACTTTTTTAAGTATCATATTAAAATCTCGCACCAGTTGCGACCAAACTCTTTTTTATCATCAACCCGCAAACATTTTATAATTTTCTTATCAATCCCTTCAATAAAAAAAAATGATGAGCTTGCTTGGCTGGATTAGTAATGTTTGGTTCAAAATTTGCTAGTTTCTATTTTAAATCGCCTCAGAGCTCCACATTTAATTTCGTTCTCAGCTTTGCTAAAATAGAATTAACATGACTGAAGCCAGATTCAACACTTTACAACCTTGGAAATGCCACAAAATTTTGGACATTTTTGCATTATATTTCTATTCGTTCAAAATTCACTCACAGTTGAAATATTAAAAATTAAATGAGGTAAAATCCATTATCAAATTTAATTCATTATTGCTAGAATTATCTCGAGATTTTTGAGGTTCTGTGAACTGGTAAGATCAGGTTCTAAGAAACTGTGAGTAACATTATTTTGTCCATTCCATTTAGTTCAATTACAAAATCATTAAGAAATATATTTTTTATAAATCACTGTAGTCTCATAATGCACATACAAAACATACATTTAAATTTTTCATAGAAAAATACAAATTGTATTTTAGTTTTGGGTTCTTCATTTGTGAAAGAAATTGTATTTTATAGTTTGAAGTGGCATTTCTTCATTTGAAGAAAATGCACAACATAACATTTCTAGATATAAGTTTGAAACACAACACTGTGTTTAATTAAATATAACTCTCCAAAAATAATCTTTATTTTGAAGTTAATTTTTTCATCTGAACATGGAATTGTTTTTTTAAAACAAAATATGTTTTAATTTTACTTACATGTAATATAACATGTTTTATTTTTATAATGTTTATGCCAAATTGATAAACTATTGACTATGACCTGTTCTATAAAGTGACTCATGCTTTTTCTAGAAACTAAAATTTAGAGCATTTTAAACAATTCTCTACACCATTAGTTATAACCCCATCCTGAAAATTATTGAAACTGCCTCAACTTCTCTATTTTGGTAGAAATTTAAAATGAAAAAATAAATACAGTAGAGTCCCGATTATCCGAGTTAATGTGGACCACGACTAACTCTGATAACTGAAAAACGCGGTTTAAACGAAGAGTATAAAAAAAGAAAGAAAAAGAACTGGTATAAATGTAATTTATTTAAGAAATATAAAATTTGTACGAGTATACCACATATAATTCCTATTATTATTAAAAAGCTTACTTGAAAAAACTGAAAAAGTATACTTTGCGAGAATTAAAGAGTTTTTACTTAAAAACAGTCCTTAATCGTTTTCTGTTTTATATAACTTTGGTGCTTTTCTGCAGCAATGTTTCGCCATTTTTTAGGGATAACAGGAAGGCTGGTGTCGCCTCTTTTTGTTGTTCTATGTATTCAGTAGCATTTTCGACAGCTTTAAGTTCATCTGTGTGAGAGATTTTTATATATTGATTTTCATCGTCACTGTCTTCATCATCTTCGCTAGGTTCATTTTCATTATTGACGATATTAACGATCATTTCATGGGATCAAGTTGTTAGATTTTGTTTTCCCGAGTGTTTGGAAGTTAAAATTCAGATTTATTTTTCGGCGGTATTTTTGAAAATTAAAAATTAACTAGAACAAAAAAATCCTTGAAATATTTGATAGCTCGGTTAAAGCTGAAACTCGGATAACCGGGGCTCGGATTATCCGACTGTACTGTACTTATATATGAGAATATGCTATCGTGAGAATTATTTGCTAATTTTTGAATATATACGTCAATATTGTGTAATAAAAATAGTAAATGTGGTTTTTTATCTTAAAAAAAAATTATTTTTTACCAGCGTATGTTATGATGCACGTACAAAAATGTGCACGCAACATTTATCTTATTATAAACATGCCCTTTCAATAAATGTTAAAATTGAATTAGGCACCTCAAACCATTTTAACACCTATTGCTTCTATTTTTTTAATTATAAATTTTTAAGAGGAATTTATTTTAAAACAATAACCGAATTCTCATTATATAGCAGTAAATGAAATGGTGTTCCTTAAAAGGAAACCAGAAAGAAAGGTTTGGGCGAAGACCAGAGAACTGGAGTTTTGTTATAGAATTGAAAGTGCTCCTTCTAATATGTATTGCTTAAATATGGATGGAGCCATAAACAGTGATTTTGGCGAAGAATTTATCCAATTAGTCACAATCTACCAAATTAGTTGCAGCACCTCAGACAAGTGGAGTCATAAATAGCTTCCGGTGCAGTTTAGTAGTTTTAAGCATATTTCTAATTACATTACCACAACTGGAAGAGTCCTTTCGAAATAGGGCGTGGCCTAAGTAAAAGAATGCGAAACCGGGATTTTTTAAACAAATTTGTTACTGTTAAGGAAGGAATGCCTGGTAAGTAATTGTTGTTGATTGATAGCATACAACCTGAAATTCCTGAAAAATCTTGAAGCAAAATCATAAAATCATCAGTATGAATAATCAGGAAAAAAAAATATTGAAATGCAGCAACTCATTTCTGGAGAGAGTATTTGTCAATAGTTGATTTTTAAATTAACTCTCTACTACCGTTTTGGTAAATTATTTTTGAAAAGGGCAAACGTTGGCAGGTATGCTATCAGCTTAAATATTCTGGGAAGCTAAAACTTCTGGATTCACAGCTATGTCTATGCATTAAAACATAAATATTAAAAAAAAAATTAACGCTTGAAAAAAATTACTTCAAATACCTTACAATTTTGCAACTATACCTTAATTATTTTAATGACTCTAAAGTTATTTGTTAATCACCCTCATGCAAAAGCTATTAAGCTCAAAGCTATTTATTTAACATGCTCGCGTAAAAACGTAGGTTTTGAGTTTTTATTCAAAATTGAGGTATGATATGAAATTTGAAATTTGTCAACAAAAAAAAAGTATGTTTCGTATTTTTTCAGCATTGTATAAACTAAATCTATACGTACATACATTTCCCCCTTCAGTTTATGTGTTGGTATTTTTTAGTTAACTATTTAATTTTCTATTCAAATCTTAAATAAATGCTATAAACTAAACAAATAAGTATTTAATTTTATACTCTGTTCATAAAGTTTAAAGAATAATCGTATTCACAATTTTGCAAGTTATTATAGCAATTAGAGTGAATGAAGCATTTAATAAAAACACTCTCTTGCTAATAATTAAGAAAAATTAATGTCTTGTTGTATTGTTTCCGGTGAAAACAAGTATTTCATAATAAATAACTACCTGCATGAAAAATGCTTATGCACTTTCACTCTGGTGTGTGTTCATGACTACAATAAATATTATACCATTCTTATTTTAACTAATTAAAGTTTAGCCTTATGGAGTTACTCACGCAATGAAAAGCATCTCCCCATTATTTTAGCGAAATTAATCTTCCATTATATTTAAAGAAAATTCCTAAAATTTAAAATGAAAAAAAAAACATAGTTTTAATTCTTTAATATAATTTTGTTTTTAAGAATTTTTAATTGAAAAAATGAAGCGAGACGTTTTTTCCAGTTTCTTTGTCTTATCAGAACGCTATTAAAACTAGTGAAAATGCAAAAGAGAATTTTTGCATAAACGCGTAGTTTTCTATGATGGAAGTAAATTCCGAAAAAAAAAATTTGAGATTCTATTTTTAATGAAACTTAAACATTTTTGTAGTCTTAAAAGCTGTATTCTTTTTTTGTATAAAATTATCATTGTTTCTTCAAGAAATGAACATTTTTAATATTTTCAAACAGTTATAGAATTTTTTTAAACTAATAAATATAACTTTATTGAATTTCAGCTGTAGTAAATTACATAACTTTTTAACAAAAGTTAGCATTTCTTCTAAAGAAAACTAAAAAAATAAAGACAAAACGATTAATTATCGAATTCTTGGCAACTTAAAGGATAAATACCGGTAAGGCGTCTATTAAGGGACTGTTGAGTTCAAGATGTCTGCTAATAGTTTTTGAACGGGTTTCGTAAAAGCAAGACTTAATAAAATGCCATGTCATTTTGGTTGTTAAAGTTTCATTTCGAGATTAAGCTTACATAATTGAACATTTTTTTTCTTCTTTTTAACGAATTTATGCATGTTGAAAATCATATAAATATTTTTGTAAGTAGGAGAAGATGTTGTATACGAAAATCATTAATTGGTTTTCTATATGAAAGAGTTAAAGCCGACTTAACAGATCCTTTAAAACAAAAATAAACTATATTCTAACACAAATTACAGCTATGATTTTCCTATTGATAGAGATGAGTATAGCAGCTTCACTCCTATTTCGCAGTTGATTCCGGGGTTATAGTCAAATCTAGATATGTTCCAAACGCCATTATTAAACTACAGACTAGATAATACATGATTTTGAAACCTGGTGTTCTAACTGGAAGATCGAAATTAATGCCCAAAAAACAAACCCACTCATTATTAAAAAGCCTACACGATTTACTATTAGCAATGCACCAACGTTCTTTGGAAATGATATTCCTATTGTTGACAAAGGCCACTTATCTGGGCTTACAATAAATATAAAAACTTAACTGGAATGATCATGCTTAGAAAACAATAGCTAAAGCCACTGGAATATGCAATAAATTAAAAAGTTTACTAGGTCCCTACTCCTAAATGTCACTTAAAAACAAACGATACATATATCAAATCTATAATTACTTATGCATTCCCTGCCTGGTGCAATTACAGTAATGAAAATGCTAAAAAAAAAAACTTTAATGTCTTCCAAAATAAATTACTAAGAAAAATGTGTGAAGTTGCAAATTTTATTCGAAGCTAAGATGTACATAGAGATTTTAAATCAAAGACCCTCACTGAAACTTTAATGACACTTAACACACAATTTTATGAGAAAGCACAAAAATACTCAGCCGCAAACTACAACAATATTTTTAAAGCAGAAATGCTAATTGAAGATTCCAAAATCAGACCCCTCTAGTTCACTTTTTCACTAGCGATCCTATTTTATCAGACAAATTGAATTAATTCTTCACTATTTTTAATCCCTTATTGATACTTGTAGTTTAATTCATAAATTTAAATAACAACACTGCGAGCGATTATAGCTGCAGGTTTTCTCTCACTATTCATAACTCTGATTTCCAATTGCTGCTGCGATTCAGCCAATGGCGTTGTAATTGCAGCAAATAGTTCAAAATTATTTTTACTTTTTTCTGTATCATGATTGCGTTACCCTTATTTTATTTTCTTTCTGTTTTCAAAACTCATGATGAAAATTACTTCACGACTTTCACAAATCAAGAGGGGAAGGCCCGGCGCCTGAAAGCCTCGAGCAATAATGACTATGAGAATTAAAGTATGACTAAGAAAATTAAACTATGACTATGAGAATTAAAGCCAAACCGATATAAACACAAAGTTATGTTTTTTATATCTTCACGAACACACTAAAAACTTTGAATTGAGTAAAGTTACAAAATCGAGTGACGCATTAGTTTTAAAACTAATACACTCAAATTCGCAGAGATGTCACTTAGATCGTTCATCGACTCAGTGGTCTTCAATTATGATATGAAAATAGGCAACGAGTAACTTACAAATTTTAACACTAATTCTCTCAAATTCACTAAGATGTCACTTAGATCATTAATCCGCTTAAATTTTTAATTATGTGGTAATTTGGAGCAAAAGATGGTAACTGGCCTCAACTGCTACCCTGAACATTTAAAAGCTGTCTGAATTAATTACTTTAACATTAAATTATAAATATTTCTCGAAGTTAAAATATTATTATTAATTTCTATAAGATGATAAAAAGATGTCGGTCTTCGAAATTGAGACAGGAAATGAAGTTAAAGTATCAGATATGAAATATTTTGTGCACACTGTTGGAACCAGTTGGGCTATTCCATGGTAACTTACGTTACATTCACAGAAACTTTATTGCACTGAGAACTTAGAAGCAAACAAATAATACTAATACACAATCTAAAATAAAGTGATTTCTTAAAATTTCAATCAAAACCAAAAGGAAACTAATTAGAATAATTAATATTTTTCAATTTAAGCAGTGTAAAAACCTAAAACTAGTGTGGTAACTTACGTTTCTGAAAAAGGAATGGCATAAATTTGCAATATGCTTGAAGGCAAAATTCTGTTCTTATACAAATGTTAATTGATTAATATGTATCATTTTACTGACATGTTTAAATATTTATTATGCCTAGATTTAGGATTTTATTTCAAAAGTTAAATTAAATATAATTTTTTAAATGGGTAACTTACGTTACAGTAACTTACGTTACGAAATTCCCTTTGCATCAAACTTTTACTCCAGTAATGTACAAATGCAAATTAACATATTTAAACAGTATAGTGCAAGGGAGAAAAAGTGTACATGAAGTAAACTCAAAAAACTTTTGATTTACACACTTGATTCAGACATTACTATGCACACATGTAATGTCCTCTGTTATTAACTAGTACAGGGGCTCAATTCTTTTCACCATGCTTTTTTTCTAGTAGAATATTTCATCTCTTTTTCCTGGTCATTTCCAATAGATTCCCACAGCAGCCATTACATTGACTTTAAATTCTTGCTCTTCAACAGACATTACCACACCAGGATAAAACATTTCCTCGTATCTAACCATATACCAATCTCCAGCTTTTATTTTGGATTCATCATTTTGTTTTTCAACATCTTTCACTTAAAAAACCCTTCTGGTATACCTTCTTGAACTTTTAAATGGTGGATCTGCTTAATATTTTTAATCTGTGAAGCTTTTGAGAATAGACTAGACAGATTAACTTTTTCTGTCGCTTCTTAATATCTTCTGGTGTGATTTCTACCATATTTATTTTTGTTCAATGCTCTTGTGTTGCTACCCCAAACTCAGAGGCATTGATGACAATATGTTTTCTTTTCTATACGACATTTCTTACACTTCCTTTAATAGATCCACCTGTCCCATCAACAGGACTCTTGCCGTGTGACGTGGCAAAATAATTCCACATCAATATTTTTCCATGATGAATCTCAAAAACAGGTAAGTTCGATTCTTGAACTGACTCCTTGGCCCATCTGACCAGATGTGAACATTTTTGATATCCACCGGCACACATTCTCCAGACCAGCACTCATCTGTTTTTTCTGAACATAAAAATAATTTTCTGAAGTATTGCGTTAGATGGAACATTATGGAATTTTCTGAAGGGTTCAGTAGCTTATCCGAAGTTTTCGTGATACTTACAAAGACAAATATTTCTAGGAGGTTTGCTACTAAGCAAGACATGCTTTGGACGGAGCTCAAAGGACTTAGTCTTCCAATTTTGCATTCTGGATTTTTTTTTCCATAAACATTTGGTACATTTCTCGAACTGAATGAAGAAGATAACGTGCTTGTACTTTCTTCTTGCCACCATTAGCTTGTAGAGAGATTTCGTCCAACTTTGAAAACATATGAATGCCAACACCCAATAAAATGACTTAATGCAAAGATTTTCAATAAAATTAATATCCTACGGCAGTGTTTATTTATTTAAACTTTGTTATTGTAGCTGGATACATCTTATTTAGTTTATATGCCAATTTTCAAAAGAAATGAACTCATTTCACATTGGTAACTTACATTACATGCAAGTCAGTAACTTACGTTACATAGATTTAATAGTGCACAAAACAATAAATAAATAATATTTTAAAAAAAACTATTGCTACTTATTTAGTGCTAGCCTCTAAGAAAGAAAAAATAATATTCTTACTTTTGTATCACATGTTTTTTTTTACACATAAAAACTTTTTCTAGTTTTTGGTAACTTACGTTACATGCATTAATGTTTAGTTGAAATTTATGTAATTAAGTGAATTTAGCAACAAAAAGTTATTTTAACACTGCACAATATTTCAACTAAGTGTAATAAACAATATTTATTCTTTGGAACATTTTGAAAGGAAGATAATGCTAAGTTACTGATTTTCAGAATCTGACCATGTTCTTTACCCAAATCAAAACAAGCAAATGCCAATGTTCAATGGGCTACCAACAAAAAATACTGAATTCTCAAAAAAAAATTTCTAAATTATCAAACTTCAAACCTTTCTAATTCAGAAAAAATCCAAAATAATAACATTATTCTTATTTGAATTTTCCGATGCTTTTCCCCTTTTTCATGGAATCGCCCAGTTATTACTTAACTATCCTGCTTAATTGTTGATCAAATTAAATACATTTTTGATTTTCCTTTATAGCTGTTCAATTAAGCGAAAGAAAAATTTAAAAACTAAATATTTTTCCGCAAAAAGTGAAAAATTTATGAACAATATTTCTTCATTTAAACGAAATAGTTTAAATGAATTTTTAAAAATAAAAGTAGTAAAATACTTGATCAAAACTAATCTTAATAAATGAAATATATATATATAGGAAACCTGTTCTGAAATAAGTTGATTAAGAAAAGAAAATAAATTGTAATTAATTTTAAAAGTGCTAGTATTCTTCCCAACTTTATTTCTTTAACTCTCACAATTTTTGACATAGATAAATTACTTTACTTCTTGAGTTGCAAACTAGTTTTTTTTTACGATACTAAAACCTTTCTAGTGAGAAAAAAATTTATTAAATTTTTTATCCGATTAAGAATAATTTAATTATATGTATGCAAGCTATAAAAAATATCTGACAATATGTTCTTCTTTCCTTTCAGTTAATTATTATAAATTGAAAATCGATCTTTAGTTGCATTAAAGAGTGATGCTTTTTTCCACACTAGATATGATGTTATGATAATGATGTTTAACATCATTAAACAAGGCTGCTAAAAAATATTTGTTTAGATTTTGCTTTAGATTTTGATGTTATACAAAAAAATTTTAAAAAAATATATATAAAAAAGTTGTAAGATATTTTTTTGTTCTTTTTATGATGAAAATAATGGATAATTAGTAATCGCTTTAAGTGGTGAGTAAAAAGGAGAAAATTGCATTAAAATAATAGGAAGAAACTTTAAATGCACTTCATTTAGCGAAAGAAGTTTTACTAGATAAATATTTTTTGCTAAAACTATTTTTTTAAAAAGGGATGAAATCGCAAAGTGGGATTGCATTAAGATAATAACTCAAATTAAATTGTATAGTCAATATCTATTTTGGAATTTTTTTTAAAAAAAAAGTTGAAAACACCTTTTTTGCTAAACTATTTTTTAAGACCTTAAAAGGTATTAACAAAACTGTTCTAATAGCAAAAAATATTCACGTATATTATTTCTTCGACAAAGCTTAAACTAAGTATTTAGGCTTTCATAAATTTAAAATAGCTTTCTTAACGTTTTCTTCTTCGTTGTGACATAAACAGTTGTGTAATAAACAGTACTGAAGTAAAGGTTGAAATTTTTTAATTATCTCGAATTATATTTGACTTTTTTATCTTAAAATGTAACTTTTTTATTTTTAAACAGGAAGAAACAAGTCTAAAAGAGAAAACAGTCTTTCCCAGTTTTGATAGCGAAATCAGCCGCCCAGGCGGTATGGTGGGAAGAGCTGTAAATTTATACATACATCGAAACGAGAAGAACAAAAACTGATTTAAGAAAATCTAGATGTTTTCGGAGAGGGTAAAATATATGATACAAACAAGTTTTTTTTAACAGTTATTACATATGAATAAAATTGCTTCCTAGTCGAGGAAAAGTAAATAGTTT
Source organism: Parasteatoda tepidariorum (assembly GCF_982258835.1). Lineage (NCBI taxonomy): Eukaryota > Metazoa > Arthropoda > Arachnida > Araneae > Theridiidae > Parasteatoda > Parasteatoda tepidariorum. The sequence goes on from NC_141759.1 coordinate 57,738,060, forward strand.
TGTATCGCTGATAATTAAGAATAGTAAAAGCTTATTTTACTTCTCAAGTAGACAAATCGTATATGAAATGGCTTCGAATCATTTTTTTCCTCTTTTCCTTCCTGCTTACAGCATGGAGGGTTAAGTTTCGTCTACAACGGCTTAATCCGGGGTTCGATTCCTCGTGCTTAAAGGTTGGTTTTTGATCGGACATCATTTTCTGAGATAGTGTCTTAGTGATTAACACGTTAAATGCCACGCTATTTTTACATGGCTTGCCGGTCTGGCCAATCGGCAAATAACTGCAAACTAAATTTGCAAATATTAGACCGATTTTGCTTTTTTTTTAATAATATTTAGCATAACGTACTTGATCTGGTCTGATTTGTTTGGTCTAGCTGGGCTCCTGAGGCCAATAATGGCCCTTTTCCCATTCATCCTGTAACGAGAACATAAGCAAAAACAATAGACAGATTACATAAAATGCAACAAATAATGGGTACATGTTAAGGTAGAGAAAAAATAATGGCACTTTACCATGGCAATGAGTAACAAATAATTGAATGTCGATATGACCCTTTTCCCATTCATCCTGTAATGAAAACATAAGCAAAAACAATAGACAGATTACATGAAATGCAACAAATAATGGCACATGTTAAGGTAGAGAAGAAATAATGGCACTTTACCATGGCAATAAGTAACAAATAATTGAATGTCGATATGACCCTTTTGCCATTCATCCTGTAATGAGAACATAAGCAAAACCAATAGACAGATTACATAAAATGCAACAAATAATGCCACACGTTACGGTAGAGAAAAAATAATGGCACTATGCCATGGCAATAAATAACAAATAATTGAATATTTAAAGTTTAAGCCATATTTACAAGTAGGGAAGCGAAAATTACACGAAGGAAATGACGTACTTGAAAAAAATGGTGAATTATATAACCCTACGAACTGTTTAGAAATAGTGGTGGAAAAAATCTACTAAATTGAATTTATTAAACCAAGAATCACAATTAATAAACTACCACTTGAAAATATTTATTCGCAATCCGGAGCAAGTTGACATCTCTGTGTATATAAATAAAACTATTTTTATGTGTTCTATATTGCATTAATTTCTTCAAACCATTTTAGTAACGATAAGAATATTAAAAAAATTAAAAATTTACTCGAATCATATATTGCTAATAGTCTTGGCTTCGCCGGTCACCGGTGATCCCCGTGGCGCTACGAACAAACTCAGTGGCGGTCACCGGTGATCCCCATGGCATTCAACGTGTTAAAAATCCACTCTTTTGGTAATATCCCAGCTGTAGAAATCCACACATGATTTGGTAGCTGAGGAGCGTTCGGAAGTATCTACCATCATCAGCCCTCCGATATGGACTGCGGTATGAGGGTATGCGCTTGTACTGTTTTGCGTCAAGGAATATTTTCAGAACGTTTCCAATTAGTGTAGATTTGAATCCAATTAGTGTAGAAATGAAGTCAACTACCAAACAGAATTTATCATAAACTCTAGAGATTCCATTTTTTATTATTAATTTTGTGAAAGATCAATTATTTATCATAAAATCTTTCTCTCATTCATCCGTTTTCAAATTTTAAAAAAAAGTGGAATCATCTTTTAAATATGCGTTATAAACACTCATAAAAGACTTTTAACGTGGATTTTATATTTGTGTTAAAATTTTTCTCCAAATTTATTTATTCGCCATATTCTGAAACGGTATTTTCCCCCAAATGGCATTTTAGAATAAAGTGAAATTACATTATTAACTTGAGGGGTATATGCGATTCAGTTAATGCATTTTACTTGTAAAGCCCTGTATGAAACTAGTGCATTTAATTTTAAAAGCGATAAATAGGTTATTTTGAGCACAAAAGAAACTAATTCAGGATACATATGGAAACCTTCCTAATTTATTATATTTGTAAGTTAAACAAATAATGAACTTTTCTTTCAGATATTTACAGTTTTAATTTTAAAACTAACGGGTGAGTAGACTGTTTTCTAATCAAACAACTTTTTTCTATTTTATAAGATTAATCGTATAAGCTTTGAATAAAACATTTATTTCATATTTTATTGAAATTTATTTAATTGTTGATGCTTTAACAAAATACGAAATAAAAGCAAAAATTGCAAAGAGATTGACAAAAAAAATATATTAGACACCCGTGGGCCATTTTGTACTTTTTTGTTTTTTGATTTTTCACAAAAATGCATTTTAAATATTTAAAAAAAATTAAAAAGGGGTAGGAAAAGAAATAAATGGGATAAAAATCTATGTCATAAAGAGTATTTTACGTCTGTTTTTAATCCTTTCGTTACGAGCGCCGTCTTTAGGCAGCACTCACGCAATACCCTGTGTCTACGAGCGCCGTATTTAGCCGGTATTCACGTGATGATCTGTGTGTACGAGCGCCGTATTTAGCCGGTATTCACGAGATGACCTGTCTGTACGAGCCCTGTATTTAGCCGGCATCCACGTGATGATCTGTGTGTACGAGCGCCGTATTTAGCCGGTATTCACGAGATGATCTGTGTGTACGAGCTCCGTATTTAGCCGGCGTTCACGAGATGATCTGTGTGTACGAGCTCCGTATTTAGCCGGCATTCACGTGATGACCTGTGGGTAAGTGAAACGTATTCAGCCGGCATCCACGTGATGACTTGTGTATACGAGCGCCGTATTTAGCCGGTATTCACGTGATGATCTGGGTGTACGATCACCTTATTTAGCCGTTATTCACATGATGACCTGTGTATACGAACGCGTAGTATTTAGCCGGCATTCACGTGATGGCCTGTGCGTCAGAGAAACGTAATTAGCCGGCGTCAACATGATACCGTTTGATATCCGAACCAATCTGTTTTGGGCTGCCACTACCTAATATTTTATTGACCTATATTCAATTAATACCAATAGAAATCTTATTTAAAAGCGCTTAATAAGTAACGAGTCTCTTTATATCTAGGAGAGGAGAGGCAGTCTGCCACAAAAACCTCTTCTCTCTCTTAAATTTGTTTCTTTAATCTCTCTACTTCATTTTAATTTTCACTCAATAAATGTTACTGAACCCCAACTTTCACCATTCAGTTGCGCTTCGGCGATTTATTATTTATTCTCACTCAGATGAATTAGTTAGAGCTCCTCACGGGGCTGATGCTTAGATAACCACCACATATGAGATGAATGAGTACTTTTAAATTAGAATTTGGGTTCAGGCGCACAACGTGTTCTGCGCAGATTACTTATAAAATCCCGTGTGGAGTCTTTCTGATTTAGGCGGTGATGGCTTATCAATAAAGGAGACCAGATTTCTTAATCATGATTTAACACGTTCACGCCGGGAAAAGAGAAAATACTGGTAGAAGAACTATCTCAGTATTAGATAATATTCGGGAGGAGTTAATCTATTCTCAAAAATAACAATTCACTGTAAGGAAAAGTATCACGGCGAAGAAACAATGCAATATAAAAATAGCATGCGTTAAAAAAAATTGGTAGTTATGGATTTTTATGATTCCCGGAAAAAAACTAAAAAATGAAATTTATTTGGTACCAGTTTTCACTCCGGTGCGCCGCCCGATGAGACAATCTAGCGTGACCCACCGGTGGGTCACCCCGGCGTGAACGTGTTAAGGACAAATCTGCGGAGCATCCTTGAAAATTATCCGATTCGAAAACGCACATATATTCGTAGAAAGTATCAATTTATGTGTGCAATAAGGTTTTCTTTTTTAAAATTATTAACTAATATCAGATGCATAACCTTCTTCATCCAACTTGATTTAATTACTAAGATTGCTTTTGATATAACATGCGATATTCTACTTTAGTTAACCATTTGTAAAATGAAGGGTATGTACATGATTATTAGTTCATTTTTTACTGAATATTTTCAGAAGAGTATGGAGTTTCCATAAGTTCATTTTAGCATGGTACATTTTGCTTTTTTCTTGCATTCTCCGTATGACGCAATTATTTTGTTTAAAAAAAGCATGAATATTTGTGATTTTTTTTTTTTTTTTTTTTATGATAATTCACTGCATATGTAAAACGACGAGATGTTTTCTGTCAAATTCGAGGACATTTGAGAAATTCATTAAGATTTGAGAGCATTTTCTGTCTGCACAGAATTTGGAACTTTTGAGAACAACTATTGTAATTCGAAGATTGTCCTCCAGATTTAAGAACGTTTGGTCATCTTACTTCTCGCATATAAGGAATGGAATGCCCTCATGAGCGAACAAGTATTCTGTTAAAACTTTTATCAAGTCAGGTGCTAATTACCAGGACGACCTGGTCTCTGTGCTACCAGAGAAAACACTTCTATTGTAGTACGACCTCGAAAATCCGGACTTCTGAAATCCGGAAATCTCTAAAATCCGGACTCATACGTCCAGTTCCTCAGAAAAATTTTCAAAAGAAAACATTTTAAAAAAATCGCTTAAAATAAAAATTTTAATGCAAAACCAAAACTCTTCTCCAACAATGAAGCAGTAGATGAAGAGGTAGAGGTGGGGTGTGAATGATAGCTCATAGCTGATAAGGAAATTCCAGTCATTCTTATCAGTTCTGTATGGATAACAAGGAATATAAAGGGAAATCCCCTCCTCCTGAAGGGGAATCCCACAACTCTTTTGCAACAATGAAGCAGTAAATGAAGAGGTAGAGGTGGGGAATGAATGAAAGCTCATAGCTGATAAGGAAATTCCAGTCATTCTTATCAGCTCTGTATGGATAACAAAGAATATAAAGGGGATCCCTTCAGAAGGAGGAATTCTTCCATCTCCTTGTTTCCCCCCCCTTGTGATGAAAGAAAACTGGTTCTTTCTTAACCTTGAAGCTTAGGAAGCGGGGACAAGTTCTTTCGTCCCCCAACAAAATAAGGATTAGTATCAGCTGGTACAGTCTAGTCTAGAAGCATCTGTTTCGGTTATAAGTTGAAATTCAGCTCGCGTTTTAAGCCTATATTTTTAGTTTTAATTGCTAATATTATGTTATCTAAACGATCCATTGCGAGGAAAAATGACGAAAGTTTGATTTTTAATGTCTTTTATTTATTATTTAAAGAGTATATTTATGTTAAAATTGGCGTCGGAGGTCTACACACGCGTGATTAATCGCGAAATCGGCCTGGCGAATTCGAAACTTCGATAATTCTATCAATTCAAGTAAGGTATCTAAAATCCGGAAATTTCGGAAATCCGGACCTTCCAAACCCCCCAGCAGTCCGGATTTTCGAGGTTGCACTATATACTTAACCATTTAAATGCCAATGTTCCATATGTGGAACAAGTCCTTTTTTAAAATAATGTTAAAGACTAATGGTAACCCAAATCTTTTATATTTAGTCATTACAATTTGAAAAACTGAATATTCTTATCAACAAATATTTATTCATTACATAAAATTATATATTATGTGATATATATCATCTTGTGAATGTAAATTCAGCAACAGACTGCTAAGAAAAGATCTAGACATAGAAGAAATTAACTGCTTTATTGCCAAACTCAACAGCAAATTCTATAGCGACGCTAGAAACTGTACGGCCTCGAATTTCAATCATTTGCTAAACATCAGCTTAATAGACGGCAACATTAAATATAGCCCAGTAACCTCATTCCTCGTGTCAGATTGTATCATATCAAAATATTACAAATGATAATATCACTGTCTTTTTTTTTCACCGAGGTACCCTACATATCCAGCATCTTGTGAATTCGTCATCATAGCTGCGATCCACAATTTTTATAACGTCATTCAATCAGATGGATGAGTCAAAGCCCTTAAATGGGCTGCATACTCAGATAACGAACTCGTATAGGTATCTCGTTAAATTGAACAGCTATTACATTCTGAAACAAAATTAGTGGGCAGGCACTAGATTCACGTCCTTGAAAACGGGAGCTGTCCTGTTGGGCGAAGACTCCACGTGTACATGGTGACTGCTGCAAGTTAAATCTGTTGTGTCACAAAGTCTTCCACCTTTTCCAACAGTTTTGTTTTAATTCGCATAGGATTAAAATAAATTTCTCGAATTAAAACTTGTCCAGTTACAATTATTAACAACCCTTAAGTTTGATAGTCTCTATATAGTTTTAATATGAGAACGGAATAATGAAAACCTATATCTACTAACCTGTAATGTTTTAGTAATAGACCGTAAGTATATTAATGCGATATTTGCTTCAAGTATTTTGCTTTAAGAATATAAAATCAAACTTACAGTTTTATTTTTGCTTTAAAAGCATATCACACATGTTTTTCTTTACATGCATATTTGTTCGTTTTATGCTACGTTCTATGAATTCTCCTACATTCATAAATTTTTCCTAACGAACTTACAATCTATTTAATTAATTTTGTAAAACTTTCAAACAGTATCAAGCAATTGTTATAAAATTGCATAATCAGTAAAGAAGCAATGAAACTACCGAGAGAAGAAAACATCGAACGAAATTTTTGTCAACATAACTAGTAAGTATCTATTCCGTGCTAAAAGCCTTAAAGAAGATTACCTCAATAATGTATAAATCTGTATCTTCGAGATTCTGTTTCCTAGTGCATCATATATTTATGATGCCTGCTCACTGAAGTCAAATCTGATATCATATGGTAAGACCTATTTTTAGCATTCATTTGCTAGTCTGTGTAATAATACGTGCGAGGAAGTTTTCCAATTTTGTTGCATAATTTATGTTTGGAGGATGTCATGAGAATAAGATATAAAAGCAGAGAGTTGCAAGAAAATCCTGTCATATGTTTCCATTATGATGGTTTAGAAGCATTTTAAATAACATAAAAGTTTCCGAATTTCTAAATTATTTGAACTTGTTGATGATAACAAGTTTGGCTGCATAAAAAATTTTATGATCAAACATACACAAAGATGTTAGCTGTGCAAAAAATTTTATTTAGTTTTTTCGAAATCGTTAAAAAAAATAGACTAATTCTTTTTTTATAAGTCTTACCAGAAGGAAAATAATTGGGACTAACTGGCTCCTTATTCGTAGCTGTAAAAAAAATCAATTTCCTTTAAATTTACTAAACCAAATAAACGAATATTAAAACATGAGTTTTGTTAAGAAAAAAGGTCCCACAAAGTGGGGCCTTTTGTCATCTCTCCATGCATGTAAGGTAAGATATAGATAAATGGAAGGATTTTTTTTTACATAGTAACTAATTTTTACTCTTTTCCAGGCTTTTACTTGCCTCTAGAGTTCATTTCAATAAAAAAAGAAGATTCTATTAATTAAAATGAACTAAAAATTGTGCTACCACTTTTTACTATTAGCAAATCATTGTATAGGAAATCATAGTAGCTTAACTTCCAGAGATTTTTTATGGCTACCACAATGTTTGCCAAATCAATGTTTTTAACCTTACTGTATGTAATTTAATGATGAATGGGATAGGGGCCGCTTCGCGGCCCAGGAGCCCAGTTTATTTAAATAAAGAAGAAGAAGAACTTCCAGAGGGGCCTACGTGACCGAGCGGGATCACCCGCTAAACGCTGTGCAAAGCGTAGAGGTAGCGGGTTCGAATCTCGCTGTTACTCTGGTTCGTTATTCTGTTGTTACGCTGTTCGAACCGTCATTCTTTGTATGGTGTTACCTGTCCTTCTATTGACAAAGGCTTATAAGCCTGTAAATGTGTGTGTAATTCCAGTAAACCAATATTAAACAATAAATCACTCTTGCAAAGAAGGGACTAGACCATCCAGTCCCCTCCACCTCAGAGATTACATAACTTGAACTTTTCGCAAGGCAAATGGCTCAGAACCAGGGCTGAAAGCCTATATATATCAAAACGGAAAAGAGTAAATACTGGTAATAAAGGAATTTCATTTTCTAGCTTTATTTCGGGAATAATTAAAATCCATAACTATCAATTATTTTTATCGGATACAATTTTTATATTGAATTGCTTCTTCGGCGAGAAAAAATTAATTTCAGTGAATTCTTCATTGTGGAGAATAGTTTAACTCGTCCCGAATATTATCTAATACTGAAATAGTTCTCCGACCAGTATTTTCTCTTTTCCGTCTCGCTTTCAGGCCTGCTCAGAACAAACAAAAGTGGCTGCTTCCACCTATTCACTACTGTTATAAAGCAAAAAGACCAGGACTCTCTCTCTATCTCTTCCTGGTGACAGGCAGACCAACACTTGCTTATCCCGACTGGCCAGTGGACACCTTAAAAGTCTCACATTTTCTGCTAATCGAAAGATCTTTCCTCTTTGCCCTAAATGCCAACAAAACCAGGCATCACCTGAGCACATCTTGAACTGTTTAGGGCTGGACTGGAACGACATTCATTCCTCTCCCCTCTTAGTTTCGGACTTCCTAAATATCAACGGATTTATTGATCTGGTCTGACTTCGTCAGACCAGATAGGAATTGGCAATAACAACAAACAATAAATGCCTAAGTTACTAACTTGATCCGCTTCGTAAAACAATATTTTCTAGCGGTAATGAAAAGTAAGTCATTTTTCCACAACTGCCTATCAAAAATTCAAAGTATCATATTAAATGCAACTTTATTGCAATTATCTCGTAGTGTCTCTTTTAACCCTTTCGCGCCGACTGTCACAAATACGTGACAGCAAAAAACCGTATCAATCAGGGTAAGAAGATAAAACTGGTAATCAAAGTATTTCTTTAGCAGTTTATTTGTGGGCGGAGTTATAATTTTTTGATTTATTTAATTCACCATTACTTTGTTCAAAATAAAACTATTTAGTTATACTTTGAATTAACATTGATTATATATATGATTAAACTAACAATAATTAAAATAAAAGCAAAGTAAGTCTGTCAAATTAGTAACGACTACATTTAAGTTACCGTTTTTTATTTAATTGCAACTTGATTCTGATTTTGTACGAATGCTTTTCTGAATCACCCGTCCCCAAGGGGTTAAGGTGCGGGCGTAATTATCCTTATTCTACAAGTTGTACTGTTTTATTCACTACCCAATTTATAAAAACTTTTGCAAAAAGCTGATCAATTGACATTCCTCGTATTCTAGTCTGTGATAATTCAAAAAATCACAATTCAGATGGTAAGTCTTTTAGACAGACGTTAGTGATGCCACGGGCGACAAAAAACGTAAAAAGTGAAAAAAACTCAATATTTATTCATGTATAGACTCATTAACTAACTGTAACTACCACTATGATTTACATTTAAAATTATTTATATCTAATACAAAAGCTATCATATTTTTAATTTCGATATTAACTAAAATAAAATATGCAAAAATAATTGGATTAATTTCTTCACCACAGTTCGTATTATTACTCACAAGCTCTTTCATACCCATGGGTGAAAGCCCTTATATAGGAAGACGAAAAAGAGAAAAACCTGGTACGTAAAACATTTCATTCCAGCATTTTTTTCGAAAAAAATGAAATATCTGTAACTATCAAGATTTCTTTTATAATTCTGGCATATATATAAAACTGCTTCTTTTCCAAGATAAAGTAGATATTGTTGAAAAATTTAAAAGAGAATAAGTAAACTCCTCCCCAAAACTAGCTATAACTGAAATGGTTTTACTACCAGCCTTTCCTCTTTTCCGTCTCGCTTTCACCCCTGTTCATACCTGCCAAAACTTCCGGAAGATTTTATTTTCATATTTAAAGTGGTAGCAATGCTCACGTTATTCCAATTAACTTTTTGAATTATAATGGTAATTATAAATGAGTTTGACCACCACTACATATAAATAATTACAATAAATATATAAAAGCATAATAATCTTTGCGAAAGCGAATTTCAACGGGATCAAAATATAAATATATTTTTGAGTCAGACTGTTATTCGTTTATTGTTTTACAACCACTCTGAAAATCCATACTCGGAAAGAGTGAAAGTTGGCAGGTATGCTCTTTTGTATCAATTATTGGATCATATCACTTTTGTTTCTTTCATAAAATGAGCAATGTTTATACGGTCATTAAGTATTTGGCGTTTAAAAACGTCGCGTAAATAAATAACCATTGACTATCAAAATTCCAGTACTAAGAGTATTATTTGGTTGTATATTTTCTTCATATTGTTAAAAGAACTGCCAAATATTTTATACAGTGGGAGCTTATGGACCGAAACCATCTATTTCAAATTATAATCTATTCATCACTATTTTCTTGATCTTGGATTGAAACGTAGGAAATTAACACGTTCACGCCGGGGTGACCCACCGGTGGGTAGCGTACAGGTAGAAGTACGCTAGCGTACAGGTAGAAGTACGCTAGATTTTCTCATCTTGACAGCGCACCGGAGTAAAAACTGGTAACAATAAATTTCATTTCTTAGTTTTTTTCCGGGAATAACAAAAATCCATACCAATTGTTTTTAACGGATGCAATTTTTATATTGAATTGCTTCTTAGCCGTGATAAATTTCCTTACAGTGAATCGTTATTGTTGAGAATAGATTAACTCCTCCCGAATATTATCAAATATTGAAATAGTTCTTCTGCCAGTATTTTCTCTTTTGGCGTACGCAGTCAGTGGCGTACGCAGAATTTTTTCAAGGGGGGGGGGTTCATAATTTTCAAAAATTACTAAAAGAAATTCGAGTATGTAATAAAGCACTATTATTTCCCTAATTTAGACAGCTAGACAATTTTGACTTTTTATTTAGACAACATTGTTTAGTTAAATTTTGTTTTTATTTTTTAAGTTTAAGAATATAATTTTTTTATAATAAGAGGTAAAATATTTTATTTTTATTAAGAAGTAGGAATAAATCAAGCCAGAAAAAACTACTCATACTGTAACAATAATAATAATCGTATAAATGTGAATATTCCATAGAAAATCAATAAATTTAACCAAAAAATAACTTACCAACAAATAGGGAATTAAACCAGTATACAAACACGCTAAAAATTTATTGATTTATACAATAATATCCAAATGACGGGGTTTTTTTGCAAGTTCGTTTAAAATGTCTTCTACAGCTGCGGTAAATTTTCTATGAATGCTTAAGAGCGCCAATCCATTCATTCTATTATTTCCCGTTGAGTTGCGTAAATAAGTCTTCAAACGGCGTAAAGTCGAAAAGGATCTTTCGTTTGCACTCGTTGAAACAGGTAGAACGACCAATATTTCTAGGAGTTTGAAAATGTTTGGTGTTATATCTTTATTGCACATTCCAAGAGCATCCGCCGCAGTTTTTGGAACACTACCTCCGTCTTCACTAATCCTTTTTAATCTTTTATACCAAAGTTTTAGTTCAGACATAAGGCTTTCTTTACAGGTATCCAAATCTTGAGCGTAAAATTCCACTAATGCTTCAAAAGCCTTTATATTTGAAGGTTGGCAAATGAAAGGTAGGTAGAAGACACTGAAATCCTTTCAAAATATCACGATGCGATACAAATCTTCAGTCTTATTGTGTTATAAAATTTTCTATAAATGGAATAAAAATACTAACTCTGAAATATGTTTCGGGTGTCGATGAGGGAAAATTATCGCGATTTCTCTGTCTTCCCGTTATTCTAGGGATTTGCATGGAAGTGGAAGATCCAATGCTTGTTAGCATAAGAGAAGAAGAGCTGAATATTTCAGAGAATGTTTCAGTGGCATTTTCACGCATTAATTTCAGATCTTTAATGACATCTTCTGCAAGACTCACTGCCTCTATCAAATCTATGCTTGTTTTTTGTAGGTATCTACAGAGATGGATTGTTATGGTGAAAACTTAGTAAATGCACAAAAGAGATATTACGAACTGGCAATTAGATACTGTGCATAGTAAAGAATTAGCCTGGGTAGCTGATTCCTTATCCTTCCATTCTGATATTTTTTGTAGTGTTTCGGCGATAGGTTCGAAAAGTTCCACCACAGCGGTTACTGAGTCGTATCTTTCCATCCAACGGGTTGCACATAGCTGTTTAATTTTCTCCCTCTTAGAGCTGGTTTCCATCTCCTCTATTGCTGAAGATAGGACATACTGTCTTTTTGGCGTATTTAAAAAGTCGTATAATGTTTTAATTGTCCGTAAGCAATTTCTAATGCCAGTTATTTCGCATGCATTTGATACAGCCAAATTGAGGCTATGAGCAGAGCAATGTACAGAGAGTGCTGATGGGACAATACTTCTTACGTGGGCTTGTACACCATTAATTTTCCCACTCATTGATGCAGCACCATCGTACCCCTGTCCACGTAACTTTTTCATATCAACTTTCATAGACTGTAATTGGTCTAATATTGTTGTTGCTATTGCTTTTCCGATTAAGTCATGCACCGGAATGAATTGCAAAAACTGTTCGTTGGTGTTAAAATTTTCTTTATCGACATATCGAACACATAACGATAATTGCTCTATACCTGCAATATCAGTTGCTTCATCTGCAAGAATGGAAAAGCAAGTTGCATCATTAATCTTGCTGACTAGTTTTTGCAGGATTAAAATATTGAAAACCTCAATAACTTCGTTCTGAAATCGAGGGCTGGTATACTGAGCATTTTTTCTGCTTGACTCTAAAATGTTCTTAAGAGTCGAATCGTTCTTACTCCGGAAACGAAGCAATGCCCGAAAATTTCCGTCGTTCTCTTCACCTGGTTGTTCAGCAATTATTCCTGAAACCTTATGTCCTCTTAGAGCGAGACCTTGATTTCCACAAAATAGGATGGTTTCAATGATTGGAGTAATGTTTTTTCTATTTTCTAATTTTCTTCTGCTTGCTGCACTGTCAACTTGTTCATCCACAGGTTTCATCTTTCCAAGTAAAATATCGTTTAATGTCCCAGCAGTTTCGATCGATTTTTTGTGATAAAGACATTTCTCGTGTTCAGAAAATCGCTCTACAGCATTTTTCCAGTTGTCAAATTTTACATTGCACAGTTGGCCTAAAGGTTGCTTTCCAGAACTGGCACCACTTGGGGCGAAAAGTACACAAAATTTGCAAAAAGCACCACCCTTAACCTCTGAATATGCAAGCCATTTCCAGCGATAAAGCCATTTGTACTGAAATTTCAATTTTCTTTTTCCTTTTTCAGGAAAAACAAATGCTGGATTGGGTTCCCAAACATTTTTAAGTATATCCAGTTTTTTATCCTCGCATGTATTATCTTCTGAAAAAAGTCCAATGTCATATGGGTGGGAAGTAACACTTTGAGGGCCGCTTTCACATTCATCAGATTCTGTTACGCTAGAAACGTTTTCTTCAACGGAAGTATCACATTTCTGTTCAACAGAAAAACTTACATTGGTACTAGATGCTGTCACCTCACTAATTTCAGGTCGTGATTTTTTCTCAAAGTAATTAAAAATTGTTAAATTCTTGCGTTTTGACATCCTAAAGATCCAAGAACAGCAAAAATAAATACATATATATTGGCACAGAAATATCCGCTAAGCTACGATCTCAAAGTTTCGAGCTGGAATGAATAACTTCAACGAGCACAGTGTCTCCAAAACAAAACGGATTTAGAATCAAGCTCCGAAAGACAGACAAGCGGCAGAGATAACTCTTAGTTTGACTAACTAACTCCACTGTACTCCGTTCCCCCTTTCATATAATTTTTTTTACCGCATCTACAAAATTCTCGAATTGTTTCAAAGACGACAGAACGTCTAGGATTCCAGACCTCGCGAATGCCAGCCAGTCTCGAAAACTATCGCGACTGACAGGACAGAAAGGAACCAGCGATCGGAGCTCGCCCGTAACAGTATCACGTGAATTTGGTTTCAAAAGTACAACCCTATAATAGTAAATGTTTTTTCAGTATTCTGAGAAATACCGTGAGAAAAAAAGTAGGCATAAGACTAATAAAAATATAGTCTTAAAAAATAATAGCCAGCATAATTTCTACTGAAATTTTTATTTCTGTCTGTATTATTTTGTAAATTCACTTTGTCTGAGCTCAAAGGGGGTTTAAACCCCTAAATCCCCCCCTTGCGTACGCCCCTGTTTCCCGTACCAGTATTTTCGCTTCTCCCGGCGTGAACGTGTTAAATAAATACGTGAGTTTTGGCTCGGAGCTCAATTTACTAATTCATCGAGTCCTCGGATCTTGTATTTAAAAGTCATAAAATAGTTGAAGTAACCTGAATAAAAAAGGAAACACTAAAGGGCCTATAAATAGTCATAAATTTGAATACAGTTAAATACAATTTAAATATAAGTAAATTAAATACAACTATAAGTAATTATAGTTATATTTAATAAAACTTATAGTTATGTGAAATACAGTTGGATATAAGTAAAATACAACTATTTACAAGCAAATACATTAACATGAGAGATAAGAATAACATGAAATAGGAATAAGTATAATATTGATACGATTAATAACAAGGAGAAATAAGAATAATGAAAACTGAATTAACATACAAATTTGTATGAAACATTTACCACCGAAGTCAAGCATCACTGGCAGCGGTCAGTGTGCGAGTGAGCAACCACATGGATTAGTCTGCGTAGAGACTGAGGGTGTGCGGTATTGGTCCTCGCTAAACTGTTCTACTGTAAATTGCTCGACTTCGCGTGCAGGTCGTCGGGCTACTGAAGCGGGGGCGCCATCCCCTCTGCAGAGGATCAAAATTGTGATTGCATGTCTTCGGATCATCCTCAGGGATGTTTCCCAGACCGTCACCAATAGCCCATTGTGCAGCTCTAGTGCGACGTAAATTAACTACAATTACCTACTGGACTCTTATTGTGCACAAACAGAAAAAGTGCCTTTATAGAAAATGTATAGGCAGGATCGTATAGTATTTATTATAAGGAAATGGTTCATTACTAATTTCGTTGTTGTTGTCGTAAGACAAACTAGATTCAATCATGATTCTATCTAGATTCATTCCTTTTGATAGATGAAGGTTGTCAGAACAGTAGGGGAGAGTGGGGTCAATTGTAACATTTTTTACTTAACTATTTTTAACTAACAAAAAATCCAATATATTATTAGTATTTATTGACAGACGTGTAAAGTAGACTATCCTCTACTAGAAGAAAAATAAATATCTGATTTTAAATATTATTATATTAGTTATTAACAATTTTTGACAGTCGTGCACTTGTTACAATTGTCCCCACTTACGGGGTCAATTGTAACAGTTCATAAATTCAACTAAATATTATTCAATAGTTAATTATACATCTAAAACATAGTTAATTATACATATTATCATAGTTGTGATATATTTTTTTATTGATCAAAATAGTAGTGATATTTTAGGAGTAAAAATAATAATGAGCAGATACCTAAAGGGTTAAACTTTTAACTTTAAGGGGTTAAAAATTTTAATTTATGCTGTGAAAGGTGACAAATAAAATAATGCTCATGCAACATAATATAAATGCTATAGGAAACTATTGGTGGTTCTTAAAGAGTTAAGTAATGGTTTGTAAACTTAAGATTATTTATTTTCAACTGTTACAATCGTCCCTTTACTTATTGTTACAATTGTCCCCAAGACGCCATTTCAGCTTCATTTGTTAAAAATAATGCTAATTAATTAGCAAAACTAATCTTTTTTTTATTGAAATGTTAATTAAGGTGTCCACTTACATATTCGGTAACTAATTTTTATTTGTTTAAACAAAATTACTTTGTTACAATATAGTATTCTAATACCAAAAAAAGTACTTGCGTGGCGTGAAAATATCTTTTGCGATGTAACTCTTTCAAAAGTACATAAAAATGGTTGCCATCAGGGGTGTACATGTAGATTTGTTAAATGCACCTTGTGCGCCACCTAGGAACCAAATCTAGAACCCGACACTTGAAATTTTTGCTCTGTTACAATCGTACCCTGTTACAATTGACCCCACTCTCCCCTACATATAGTAAGAGAATAATTTCAAAATTATTTTTGTAAAAAAAAACTGCGCAATTATTGCGAGGTTGGTCGACGGCAGTAAACAGGGAACTTAGTAATAAAATAGAGAGTTTGTATGTGTATACTTGTATGTCTTAATACCAGATTGCGGTTGAGCCGTAAGCTCTGAAGACATGAAATTCAACAAAGCTAATTGAGTAAAATTGTAAGCAGATGACGAAGCCCAATTTTCGAATATTAATTAGATTTTTTAATTCAGAGACATTTAAAAAATGAAATTTTCTCATTGTCTTAGTGTCCATTGTCCATTGTTTAAAAATCAACTTTTCAGTTTGGTCCACTGTTTTGAAATTAACATCAATGATGTTTGCTTTTAATTTTTTTTGAGTCGATGTGTATTTCTCGTGGTATTTTATAGCTTCCATATTTTTTGCACTGTCTTTACTCAACTACCTCAACACATTTTAATACTAAATTAACTATTATTTAAACAAAGTGAAAGAACACGAACAAACATTGTTGCTTCTTTCAACAAAGCAGATTCATTTTTTGTGTAAAATGTCAAAGCAAGTCGTATCATTATTCGTATGTTTTAACAATGATGTAAACAATAGCTGTTTTTAAATCTTTCATTTATTCATCGGATTTCTTGATCGAAGTCGGCAATGAAGTTCGCAAGAAAAATGTAAGTGCTTTCCTTTTACTGATAGTTTTAATTATGTTAGGGATTTTTTCTTTCGCAGCATATTAATAAAAGTATTTGAATGTAATAGAAAAAACTTCACTCTTTCGGCCTTGAGGTCCTAGTATTAGGATTTCCTTCATTTTTACATTATTCTATAATCCTTAGCATAAAAGTTTTCTAACTGCGAAATCTAGTGTCTTACTAATAACGTTGTTCAATAATCCAAGCACGTTCAATTGATGGCAGCAGATAAAATAAGTATAAATGCTTTTATCTACTTTTTATTTTCAAAATATTATTATATGAAGTTTTTGCATCTAAAAATTGCTCTGCAGTACAAATTAAGTCTCTTTATGACTAATTCAGTACTTTTAACTGAAAAAGAAAACGTTCTCATTTTGTTTAATTATAACTTTTGTGTCCAACAATTAAATTTCGATCATTGATCGAATGTTTTAACATTTAATATTAAAGAAACTTGTACATAGATCAGTGTATCTAACCCAGTGGTTTCCAACTGGCGGCCCGCGAAGCCTTTTTTTGTCGCCCGCGAACTAGAATATATTAGCTGTCATTTTTTTGCGGACACTTTTCATAAAAAAATCTATATGGGTTTAAAATACTTTTCTCGTTAATAAAAACCTAATTTCTTCGTTTCTGTGAAATTTATCATACCAACGGTGCAAAAAAAGTTATTTCTCAGGTTTTGCATACGAAAAATATTTATTCAAATACAAAAATAATCGTGTATGTTGCTCTTTTTTACTTCCTTTTTTTGCATTTCGTAAATATAATTTAGTATGTGTGTACCAGAAATTTTCTAGAAAAAATTCTCCGATTTAAATTTTTGAAACCACTCATTTTTGACGAAAATATTTACACGCACATTTGTAAATTTAAAATGTAAATATCTATTTTCAGGTGGTTGTAGCAGATAAACCTCAATTTTGCCACTGAACATTTTGTGTGTTACTTTGTAAGTTTTAATACCAACCTTTTTAAAGTTTTATATTTTAATTAGATATCTGTTGCACATTAATTTTTTAATACATGGGTGCACATTAAAGTTATTGTAACCCGAATTTCTTAATATGCAATTAAATATTTTTAAAAATCTAATTCTTATTTTAATTTGTAATTCAATACTTTTGTTTCGAACAACTTGGTAAAAATCTGACAGTAATATTAATATTCTTTCAAACATAAAAGAGTCCAAAATAAAATTTTGATAAAGTTGCTCCCGCCATTTGATTTGTGTTTTTAAATGTGGCCCCCGGCCTCATGTAAGTTGGAAACCCCTGATCTAACCCGTCATTGATTTCTTATGTGCCCAATTCACAGTTATGGGCCGTAAATGTCAATATCGGTATATATAACATTTCTGAAAATTTTGCAATTACTCAGCGTTGCATTAAACGTATCTTGAATTTAAACCTGACCTTATCCAAACAACGTTGATTTCATAAAAAAAATTAAAATTTTTACAATACAACATTTGCAGTTACTTATATTGTTTTACTTTTATACTTGCTCAGAAAGCAGAATAAGACACATAAGTATTTAATCATTTCCTCATAAAAATGCTTAAAAAGTAATCTAGTAAACTCACTGAATTTCCTGAAAGAAAGAACCACCCAAGGCCAACTCCTCAGTCAAACAACCCGGCTAGGCCACTGCCCGTGGTGCTAATTCTAAATCAACGCCATGACAACTGGCCCAAAAGTGCACATCCAATACATTATTTTACATCTAAGTCTAGAACAAAATAGTAGATATCACAAATTAATGCTCCAACTGAAAGAATGTTTTATAATAGGATCTCATTTATATCGCGCCAACATCTCTGTTTTATAGTGGGCTTCATTAAAATTTCCCAAACACTCAATTTTTTTTATAGTGGGCCAAAGAAAAAAAAAATTAAATCAGATAAGAAAAAAGATCATTAATTGGATAATTATTAATAAAATTTAATGATTCCCAAAGCAAAATTCATGCTAGTACCAGCTATTTACCACTTATATTTCAGAGCTACTCTTTCTGCTGTATTTTGAGACTATTTAGCTCAACTTGTTAACCTTATTAACAGTAAAATAAGTGAGAATAAGTAAGAATGAAAAAACAGAAACATAGTGAATACAGTACATGTTATATAATAATAAACATGAATTGGAAATTAAATAGTAAACAGGTGGTTTGAGAAGTAATAAAGATTTAAAATTAGACTAAATCTTTAAAAACACTGATCTTCCTTTATCACACCTATCTTTAAAAACACTGATTACCTTTTCAACTATATACAAATTTCGAAATTTAAATCCAAATAAAAATTTAAAAAATGTGCTTTTTCTAGCTATACTATAACTAAATACTAGCGTATGTACTAACATAAGAAAAAGAAATAAAAATTAAGTCAATCGAAGCCAAATCGGGATTCGCAAAAAAAGTGAGTTGCTTTTTATTATATATTTTTAATGGAAACAAATTTATCTGTTTGGAAATATCGTTTCAGCTTCAGTAACCGAAACTCGTGCAAGTAAGGTGTTGTTGTTGTTGCTAATTCCCATCTGGTCTGACGGGGTCAGACCAGATCAATAAATCCGTTTACATTTAGAAAATCCGAAACCAAAATGGGAGAGGAATGAATGTCGTTCCAGTCCAGCCCTAAACAGTTCAAGATGTGCTCAGGTGATGCCTGGTTTTGTTGGCATTTAGGGCAAAGAGGAAAGATCTTTTGATTAGCAGAAAATGTGAGACTTTTCAGGTGTCCACTGACCAGTCGGGATAAGCAAGTGTTGGTCTGCCTGTCACCAGGAAGAGATAGAGAGAGTCCTGGTCTTTTTGCTTTATACCAGTAGTGAGTAGGTGGAAGCAGCCACTTTTGTTTGTTCTGGGCCTTTTACCTTGCGAAAAGTTCAAGGTATGTAAGCTCTGAGGGACTGGATGGTCTAGTCCCTTCTTTGCGAGAGTGTCAGCCAACTCGTTTCCGTGGATGTCGACGTGGGACGGGATCCATTGAAAGTGGACCTCATGCTGCTGGGAAATAAGCTTTACTTTTTGTAAGATCGAAAAACTGGTTTTATCTCCAATGAGGGCCCAATTTTTGAGGTGTTGAACTGAACTACGGCTGTCACATAGTATCCAAGCATTTCCAAGGTGCCCTTCACTCAAGATTTTCTCTAGTCGATTGCAATTAGTCATTTCAGCTGTAGTAACCGAAACTCGTGCAAGTAAGGTGTTATGGAATCTGTAGTATTGAATTGCGAATTCAATTTCTTCACGTTTGGTTTGGATGTCATATTATATTGGTTCTGATGTAATCGACAGCTACTAGAATAAATGTCGTTTCAAAGGTATTTATAATTTAAGTTTTTTTTATATATATAAAACGAAATAGTTTCAGTAATTTATAGTTACATAGAATATAAATAAGTTTGAGTACCCGGAACTCGTTGAAAATTTTAATCTTTTGCCGATGCTTCTGTATTTTGCATCCGGTTTGCACCGAAAACAGAACAGAAAACTACCTTTAGCTGGTCGCAATAAATTCCGCTCCCGGCTGGCACCTACCACAAAGCTGTGGTGGTGCCAGCCACCACAATGTGATTTTTTTTTATCATTCAATTCGAATGAACTTTAACTATTCTCAGTGGCCGTAAATAGACTTGGGGTTAAAATTCTTTCTGTCATCTCCCCGGCTAGCTCAGTCGGTAGAGCACGAGACTCTTAATCTCGGGGACGTGGGTTCGAGTCCCGTGTTGGGCGCAATTTTTATGACGGCTTTAGGCCGTAAAGTCATGCGGGCTTTCCCCCACGGATTTTTAACTGTCTAACTGTGGGACTTCCTCATGGTTTTCCTCTGCATGCTGTGCAGAGGCGAGTTTTTAAAAAAAATATCAAGAAACAGAGGAAATTGGCAAAAAGTCCCTCTCCAAAAGCAAGTTTGTCCCAATGCTTGATCTAGAAATTCACTTGCCTTCGGTGTTGGATTCAAAATCAAAAGACTACAGAGTTGAACATTGATAATTATCAGCACAAAAATATGTAGGCCTTTAACACCTGTTATAATACAAAATAAAACAATAATGATAACAAAGAACAAAAATGCAACAGTTTGTAAGTCAAATCGGGGGTTCGTTCTTTTTCGGAAAATTTTAATCTACGATAAATATAAAAACAGGGGCTTATGAGGTTGACTCCATTCAACCACCCCGGGGGTGGGGGAGAGATTTAAAGGAGAAGTTCTGTAATTGAATTCCTCATTTGATATGATTTTACGAGTGTATCTTTCGATTTTTGTGTCGATGTATTCTCGCGATATTTGACCGTTTTCATACCTTTTCTTTTATCTTGTCTTTAATCGACTAACCCAAACCATTTTAATATTAAATTAACTATGAAATAAACAAAGTTAAAGAAACATTTACCCACATTGTTGCTAATTTTTTACAACAAGCCAAAATTTATTTTTCCATAAAATAGCAACAAAAGCTGTAGCATTATTCGTATGCTTTAACAATGTAAACTTTTATTTTAACAATGCATAAACAATTGTTATTTCGATTGAATAAATGCTTTGTCATTTCTTCTCAAGAATTCTTGATTGAGGATGACATTAAAGCTTGCATGAAAATTGTAAGTATTATTATTTTAATGATATTTTTATTTATTTATTTATATTTGTTTTGTAAAATAAGCGTCTTTTCTTCACGGAGTATTAATAAAAAGAATTTTATAGAATAGAGAAAACTTAACTTCTACGGCTTTGGCGTCCCAGTATTAAAACATATTTTTACATTGCACTATATTCCTTATCTGAAGATTTTTTCTTTAATTTATTTCGTAGTGCAAATTAAGACTCTTTATATCCAATTAAGTACTTTTAGCTGAAAAAAGATATCATTTTGCTTAATTATAGCCAGTGTGCCCTACAATTAGTTCTCTTATAAATTAGTTCCATCATTGGCCGAATGTTATAATATTTCATTTAAAAAAACTTCAATGTAAAGCTTTGTAACTAAAGAGTCATTGATTTTTTATATGCCCAATCCATACTTAAGGGCAGGAAGGGTCAATATCATTATACATAAGATTTCGGAAAACCTGCAATTCTATCGCTCAGTATTTCATTAAATGTATCCTGAATTTTTACATGACCTTAACCAAACAGCGTTGATTTAACCCTTTGACGGTCAGGGAAATGAGCAGTTTTCGTTTCATTAATTCGCGAGCAAACAGTAGTCAAAAGTGGCAGCTGTTTTCCACCGCCGTTCTTCCGAAAATGTCACCCTTATCTGGCGATGCTAACTGCTCCGCTTTCTGGAATTGTTATAATAAAGTGGTAGCAAATTATGTAGTAAATTTCGTTGGAGATGAACAGTTATGCCTACTTTTTAATACTGTAACCAGTAGAGTGTTGCTTTAACGTTGCATTTTATATGATACTTATAGTTTTTGATATACTAAACTGAACTTTTGATATACTAAACTGAAAGTAACTTGACTTACGCTATCACTAGGAAATACTATTTTACAAAGCGGAGCAAGTTGGCATCTCTGGATGCGGTAGATAGCTCGCCTCACGCGTTTTAAAAATTTCTTAAAGTATTCGTAGTACATAAATAACAGTTTTTACGCACTTTTCGTTTTTAACATAGTCATTGCAGAATAATAACGGCGAACGAGCTCAGCTCGTCTGCGCGCATTGGGGAAAAATTTCACTACGCGAGTAGTGCTCGTTACTAACCATTACGGTCGAAATCTTGCTCCCGAGCGGAACTCGTTTGCGCGCATTATAAGGCACTATTCGATTGCGAGCTGAACTCGTTCATAACCGTCAAAGGGTTAATAAAAAATAGCATAAAATAAATGAAAATTTTCACGATACAATATTTGCAGTTACTGATAAAATTTGTCTAGTTTTATTCATACCATAAAAACAGAATTCGAAATAAGTACTTAATCATTATCTCTTAAAAATGATTAAAAAGTAATCATATGAACACAGCAAATTTCTTGAAGGAGGACAGGCTAAATGATCCGTCTGGACCACCCTACCACCTGTGTGTTATCCCCTGTGTCGTTTGATTAAAATCCAGAAAGGAAAAAAAAGAAATTTTCACAATGAAAATAGGCTCAAAATGTCACATCTAATTCTTACAACAAACTCTTTAGCAAAATAGTCACAAATTAATGTTCCAGCATAAAGAGTGTTTTATAAGGGGATCCTTTTTATACTTCCCCCAACAACTCTGTTTTATAGTGCATAACAGATTTATGTGACATACCATACAAATACAGTTGCAAATAGTTTCACGAAGTTATCTTCAATAATAGGGCAGACATCGGGTAATCAAGTGACCAGGTAATGAAGCTCGAATTGCATTGTAAACAGAGTTTAAAATCATACAATAAAAGTTTAAAATCAGATAATAAGAGATCATAACTTGGATAATTAATAATAAAATTTAAGTATTCCCAAGTCAAAAGTACCATGCTAGTAATAGCAATAGCAGAGATGCCAACTGCTCCGGACACGCCAAAATAATTAACAAAACGGTAAATAACTGCAAAGTAAATTTTGCAAATATTTGACTACTTTTGCTTGCTTTTTTAAAGGTCCCCATGGTGGGAAAAAAGGGGTGAATTATATAAGCCTACGAATTATTCAGAAATAGTGGTGGATAAAACTCCACTAAATTGAATTTATTAAATCTCGAATCACAATTGATAAACTAACACTTCAAAATATATATTTGCTGTCCGGAGCAAGTTGGTATCTCTGCAATAGTAACAACAGGTTTCAGTTATGTATTATTATGACCGCAATCTTATGTCTGCAAGATCATATACTTCATAATACTAACCTGCATCAAGTGCTGCATAGCTAGTCTATACAGAAATAGTATGATAAGCTATATACAAGTATCTTATGCTTGTTTGCTGTTTAAGCTTTTTTCTAAATAGAGAAGTAAACACATTAACGAACTATTATATGCTTTTTAATAGGCTATAAAGGCATTTTTTGTTGGAACAGCTAGCATGATGCGAGAGCTAAGGTAATATGCAATAACATTACATAATATTAAATTCAATAATTTAATATATATAATTCTCTTACGTGGCTCCCAAATTTTGGTTGTATTTCTTTTCCGCCGGTGGCAACGTTTGCTTTGTTTTGTTTACGTTACTATTTCTCTTACAAACGCAGAGCTATAAGCGATAAGCAGAAACTTTACTATACTCAATACTCGTATTACACGGCGAATCGACCAATGATTGCCGCTAAAAATGTCACATGCCAAATCTAGCTGAAGTGGCTTAACATATAGCGCTTTGAAAAACGGAAACTGAAATAACCAGAGAGCATCAGCTGCGGCAATCTCATACTATTAAGCTAGGCAGAAGTCTTTGTCGATAGATCTCTATTTTAGTATTTTGTCGAAAGCGCTTTTTTTCACGAATTTATATATTACGAATTTATTTGACGATTTTTGATTTATATCACGAATTATACTATAGCACATTTCTAATAGGTTTAACGAATTACATGTCATTTATTTGAATTCAAATTTATCTTAATGACTTAGTATTTACTAAAAAGATGTAATTTAAAAAAAAAAAAAGTTTTTATATGGATTTGAATGATTGTTTTGAATTCTTAGAATTTTGTGCATTTGCAATGCACCTAAGTTAGCAGCGAGCTTGGTTTGCGAAGCAAACCATATAAGATTGCGTTGCAATTTTCGGGGGTTGACGAGCGTTAGCGAGCAGGGGGCGCAGCCCACTACTACATAATATTATATCCAATAATATATTCAGAATATTAAATAATATTCTAACTAGCATTTTGACTTTAAAAATTATCCTCCATTTCATTATTTAACGACTTTTAGAGAAGGAGCACCTCATGCTATTAATAAATAAAGATTTATTTCGGAAAGAAAGCAATAAATTAAAATATCCTTTTTCGCTAATACTAATTTTGTGCCAGAAAGTAAATTGTTTTATATCTACATTACGGAGTAGGGAGAGACTTTTTATCGCCTATATTTCCGGCTAACCATTTTGAGACCATTTGGCTCAACGGTGTTCTTACCTCTGTCGACAGTTATTACTGTGAAAAATAAAAAGATAGTAATTATATTGAAGACAATACACGTAGTTATATAATAATAAACATAAATGGCGAATAAGATAGTAAACAAGTGGTTTGAGAAGTAATAAAAACATGAGATTAGAATAAAAATCGTTATAAAACACTTATTACTTTATGCAAACTTCCAAATTTAAATCGAAATAATATTTTGCAAAATAAACTTTGTCTCGAACTAAATGCTAGCTCTATTGTATGCTCGATGTACAACAGGAACAAATAGTCAAAAGAAGCCTAATCTGAACTGCCCGAATCTGAGTTTTTTCTAAATATAGCAACCATGGGTGCCTTTTTTAACAATCTCTCTATAAATATCTAAAACTGACTGAGTTGCGACGGTGCCAAGAGGTGAATAATGTCGCAGTCACAAGTAGCAAGTCAACTGTTCAATGGGGAATCCTTCGAAGTAGCCATGTTCAAGTCGAAGTGGGAATTTCTGTCAAGGTAAGCGTGTTCGCATTACTTCCGGGTCACCAATGTAGGGAGAAAAGATATCGATAATGTCAACCTTCATCTATGAAAATGTACCCCTCAAAAGCATGAAGTTAACATGTCTTATATACTAATGAATAGGAATAATATTTTTGTAGTGTTAGATACACTACAATCAGCTTTATAGTTCTTTTGAATTAAACATAAATGTCAAAAAATTTGTTTAACAATATTACACTTATACGGCTTAAAGTAAATTATGCCTGATAACTATGCACACATTAACTAAAACGTCAGTATTCTATTTTTAAAACCAATTTTTTTCAATTAATGAATCTTCCATCTGATTCCTAAATCATAAACTAACCATGTATCTCTAACAATACTCTCTAATACATTGATAAATTAAAACTCTCAAGCAAAATATGAAAACTTGTAGATTCAGAAATAGTTTTTGATAATATTTTATTTAAAGTTAAGGAAGGCGAAAACGCTATTCGATGGCCGAAGAATGTTCTTTCTTAAATAATGGCGAACATGTCATGTAAAGGCCGAGTTTATTAAGATGAAACTGTTGGTCTTGATATTATTAATTTAATCATTGTAATTATTTTATTCAATATCATAAGATGATGTGCAATAATTTTATTGCACAACAATCAAAATTAATAATTTCGAGTAATGATTCTATTTTATGAGAAGAAGTGATATTGCTGTTATAAGAGGCTCACTTAGAATATGCATACTATTTCATTTTAACTATTGATTGCTACGCAAAATTAAACTCATAAGTCAGTGTTTCCCAAACTTATGACTTTTGTGCACCCTTTCTAAATTTTTCGTAGCGCTGTGTACCACAAATATAAAATGAATGTATTTTTTACTATAAAAATTTCCACAAAAGTTAAAAATCACAACGGGCTGTTGACACCACTAATTATGAACTGTTAACTCTGCAAAAAAATAGCCAATAAAAAAATGCGTAATCATAAATTTTGCTGTGTACCACAAATATAAAATGAATGTATTTTTTACTATAGAAATTTCCACAAAAGTTAAAAATCACAATGGGCTGTTGACACCACTATTTATGAACTGTTAACTCAGCAAAAAATAGCCAATAGAAAAATACGTAATAGTAAATTTTCATGGCTAGCTTTGTTTTTAAATAAAAATTTTTGAAATTTTTGTTTTTTTGCAAGATATTTCGCATAAGAGCGAGTACCCCCGCTAAACTGTTCCCGTACCCCTAGGGGTACGCGTACCACACTGACATAAGTGATTCCTCTGAATAAAAAAAAAATATTTTTCATAATATTGTAGTCAAAAAGGTATGACAATTTGGAATATATGGCCTTCATAGATCATCAAAGAGAAAGGTTGAAACTTTGGATCCTTTAATGTTATTTTCACAGTATGCCTTTCTATCACTCTCTCTGAATCTAGTTGTGGGAATTAACTCAAACTACTCAAATAATAAACTCGTTTACTCTAAGATAATTTGATGTTTAATCTTTAAGATTGATCAAAATTTCATGTAAAATTTCAATTAAAAAAACTTAAATCTCTATTTAATAAAATAATAATATGGTATTAAAATTATTTTTGAGCTAAGCCAAGTTGGGAGTAAACAAGACGGGAGATTGGGTGTCATAATACCTTACTCGCGAAAAAACACATTGCAAGGACATAACCGGTTATTAACTCAAAAAAGTAAATTTAGTAAGAGTGGACCGATTTTTCCAAACTCTCTGATTGTTTATCATTAATTTTTCATCAGAATCTAAAATAGTATAAAGTAGAATCTATAAAAATCATGAACAGCGTGAACATAATTTTTGGGCACTAATACAGAATTTATTCTTTAAAATCTTAACGCATGGAGAAAAAAAATTCTAAAAACCATAATACTTGCATAAAATTGCAATAATTAAAAAAAAATACTTTTTGTGAACGTTGCTTAGGAAATAATTTTTAACAAGATTATAAAGAATAGTAACAAATTTAAAAAATGTACACCCAATTTTCAAAATTTTATCCAAAATGCAATCGAAAATTTTTCACGGAACTTTAAGGCAGAGAAATTGGTGATTTATTGTACATATATTGTTTCCAGCCTATTCAATTATTAAAAAAATAACTTTAGAATTTTACTATTTACTGAAAAATGTATTAAAGAATTAAATGTCTTAACTTTTTACACTTTATGGATGGTATTTTCTACACTAGGGAACGCTGCAAGCTCGGTACCGCCTAAATTTCCGGGTTACTGTTTCCGTTGTATTTTAAAGCCATTTGGCATCGTTGTGTTTTGAGATTCTTGCAAACAATATATTTGATTACTTATTACTTGTGTTTACAATGCTAACAATACTTGTGTTTACAATGCTAAAAGTGTTAAAACTAACGTAAGATGGTGCACAGCTTGCAACAAGAACAAACAGTAATAAACTTATGGAAAGAGGCTAAATCAAGACTGTCAAAAAAGCGAGTTATTCAAAATCTAGCAACCATGTCACCTTTTTTAATAATAAATAACAAAATACCTAAAACAAATTTTCACTCCTAACTCCCCAATATTACATAATAACATTAATATCTTATGAAATACGGCAGATTTGAGCTCAGAAATTATCAAATTTATTTCTTTTATTGAAAACAAAACTATCCGTTTGAAAACACTGCCCATCAGAATAACATGTAGTAAGCAGCTGCAAACTTTTTAACTGGAACTAGAGTAGGTGCCGAGCTCGAGATTGTTATTGTTTACATTTCTACTGAAAACACCATCCATGATTTTACTGAAACGATCGAGTAAAGAAAAACAAATAATGGAAAGGATTAAAAAAAAAATAGAATGGGAAAAAAAAAAGAAAATACATTTTTCAAACATGGTTTCTTAGTCAGAAAAGAGCTGACCAAACAGTTTGGTAAAGGATTGCTTTAAATTACCTAAACATTTGTTGACCACGTGCTTTTTTTTTTCAACGTGACTGACTGACTTAGAATGAAGAGAATTGAGTGTTATTTACAGTGGCCCCCATCCCCCCCAAGCTTCAAGTGGGCGCATCGTGCACCCACCTCCCTCCCTGGAGGGGGCCCCTGGTTATTTACGTACCATTTTTTTCTCTTTGGGTGAGAACGTTGGGGGAGTTAGAGTACTAACAGTTCCTTCTGAAAACTACTGCATCAGAAAACCCCTAAGTCTCAGACTCTATCGTAACGGGAGAATAAAAATATGGTGGCTGTAGTGCCTGGAGTTGATGATCGGCTTATATGTTGCAAGGCTGTTGCGTCCACGTGGGAGGAGGTGGATGCTCGGCCCAAACGTTACTCAGCCTCGCATCGATTGCGGTTGAAGCTCGTCCTGTAACTGTAAGTTACGGTGACTGTAACGCCCGGAGTTGCTGCTCGGCTTGTACGTTGCAATGCTGTTGCGTTCACGTGGGAGGTGGTGGATGCTCAGCTCTAACGTTACATAACCTCGCATCGATTGCGGTTGAAGCTCGTCCTGTAACTGTAAGTTACGGTGACTGTAGCGCCCGGAGTTGCTGCTCGGCTAGTACGTTGCAATGCTGTTGCGTTCACGTGGGAGGTGGCAGATGCTCAGCTCTAACGTTACATAACCTCGCATCGATTGCGGTTGAAGCTCGTCCTGTAACTGTAAGTTACGGTGACTGCAGCGCCCGGAGTTGCTGCTCGGCTTGTACGTTGCAATGCTGTTGCGTTCACGTGGGAGGTGGTGGATGCTCGGCTCTAACGTTACATAGCCTCGCATCGATTGCGGTTGAAGCTCGTCCTGTAACTGTAAGTTACGGTGACTGTAGCGCCCGGAGTTGATGCTCGGCTTGTACGTTGCAATGCTGTTGCGTTTACGTGGGAGGTGGTGGATGCTCGGCTCTAACGTTACATAACCTCGCATCGATTGCAGTTGACGCTCGTCCTGTAACTGTAAGTTTCGGTGACTGTAGCGCCCGGAGTTGGTTCTCGGCTAGTACGTTGCAATGCTGTTGCGTTCACGTGGGAGGTGGTGGATGCTCAGCTCTAACGTTACATAACCTCGCATCGATTGCGGTTGAAGCTCGTCCTGTAACTGTAAGTTACGGTGACTGTAACGCCCGGAGTTGCTGCTCGGCTTGTACGTTGCAATGCTGTTGCGTTCACGAGGGAGGTGGTGGATGCTCGGCTCTAACGCTACATAGCCTCGCATCGATTGCGGTTGAAGCTCGTCCTGTAACTGTAAGTTACGGTGACTGTAGCACCCGGAGTTGCTGCTCGGCTAGTACGTTGCAATGCTGTTGCGTTCACGTGGGAGGTGGTGGATGCTCAGCTCTAACGTTACATAGCCTCGCATCGATTGCGGTTGCAGCTCGTCCTGTAACTGTAAGTTACGGTGACTGTAGGGCCGGAGTTGATGCTCGGCTTGTACGTTGCAATGTTGTGGCGTCTCCGTGGGATGTGGTGGATGCTCGGCTCAAACGTTGCATAGCCTCGCATCGATTGCGGTTGAAGCTCGTCCTGTAACTGTAAGTTACGGTGACTGTAGCGCCCAGAGTTGCTGCTCGGCTTGTACGTTGCAATGCTGTTGCGTTCACGTGGGAGGTGATGGATGCTCAGCTCTAACGTTACATAGCCTCGCATCGATTGCGGTTGAAGCTCGTCCTGTAACTGTAAGTTACGGTGACTGTAGCTCCCGGAGTTGCTGCTCGGCTTGTGCGTTGCAATGCTGTTGCGTTCACGTGGGAGGTGGTGGATGCTCAGCTCTAACGTTACATAACCTCGCATCGATTGCGGTTGAAGCTCGTCCTGTAACTGTAAGTTACGGTGATTGTAGCGCCCGGAGTTGATGCTCGGCTTGTACGTTGCAATGCTGTTGCGTTCACGTGGGAGGTGGTGGATGCTCAGCTCTAACGTTACAAAACCTCGCATCGATTGCGGTTGAAGCTCGTCCTGTAACTGTAAGTTACGGTGACTGTAACGCCCGGAGTTGCTGCTCGGCTTGTACGTTGCAATGCTGTTGCGTTCACGTGGGAGGTGGTGGATGCTCGGCTCTAACGCTACATAGCCTCGCATCGATTGCGGTTGAAGCTCGTCCTGTAACTGTAAGTTACGGTGACTGTAGCACCCGGAGTTGCTGCTCGGCTAGTACGTTGCAATGCTGTTGCGTTCACGTGGGAGGTGGTGGATGCTCAGCTCTAACGTTACATAGCCTCGCATCGATTGCGGTTGCAGCTCGTCCTGTAACTGTAAGTTACGGTGACTGTAGGGCCGGAGTTGATGCTCGGCTTGTACGTTGCAATGTTGTGACGTCTCCGTGGGATGTGGTGGATGCTCGGCTCAAACGTTGCATAGCCTCGCATCGATTGCGGTTGAAGCTCGTCCAGTAACTGTAAGTTACGGTGATTGTAGCGCCCGGAGTTGATGCTCTGCTTGTACGTTGCAATGCTGTTGCGTTCACGTGGGAGGTGGTGGATGCTCAGCTCTAACGTTACATAGCCTCGCATCGATTGCGGTTGAAGCTCGTCCTGTAACTGTAAGTTACGGTGACTGTAGCTCCCGGAGTTGCTGCTCGGCTTGTCCGTTGCAATGCTGTTGCGTTCACGTGGGAGGTGGTGGATGCTCAGCTCTAACGTTACATAACCTCGCATCGATTGCGGTTGAAGCTCGTCCTGTAACTGTAAGTTACGGTGATTGTAGCGCCCGGAGTTGATGCTCGGCTTGTACGTTGCAATGCTGTTGCGTTCACGTGGGAGGTGGTGGATGCTCAGCTCTAACGTTACAAAACCTCGCATCGATTGCGGTTGAAGCTCGTCCTGTAACTGTAAGTTACGGTGACTGTAGCGCCCTGAGTTGATGCTAGGCTTGTACTTTGCAATGCTGTGGCGTCTCCGTGGGAGGTGGTGGATGCTCGGCTCTAACGCTACATAGCCTCGCATCGATTGCGGTTGAAGCTCGTCCTGTAACTGTAAGTTACGGTGACTGTAACGCCCGGAGTTGATGCTCGGCTTGTACGTTGCAATGCTGTTGCGTTCACGTGGGAGGTGGTGGATGCTCAGCTCTAACGTTACATAACCTCGCATCGATTGCGGTTGAAGCTCGTCCTGTAACTGTAAGTTACGGTGACTGTAGCGCCCGGAGTTGCTGCTCGGCTAGTACGTTGCAATGCTGTTGCGTTCACGTGGGAGGTGGCAGATGCTCAGCTCTAACGTTACATAACCTCGCATCGATTGCGGTTGAAGCTCGTCCTGTAACTGTAAGTTACGGTGACTGCAGCGCCCGGAGTTGCTGCTCGGCTTGTACGTTGCAATGCTGTTGCGTTCACGTGGGAGGTGGTGGATGCTCGGCTCTAACGTTACATAGCCTCGCATCGATTGCGGTTGAAGCTCGTCCTGTAACTGTAAGTTACGGTGACTGTAGCGCCCGGAGTTGATGCTCGGCTTGTACGTTGCAATGCTGTTGCGTTTACGTGGGAGGTGGTGGATGCTCGGCTCTAACGTTACATAACCTCGCATCGATTGCGGTTGACGCTCGTCCTGTAACTGTAAGTTTCGGTGACTGTAGCGCCCGGAGTTGGTTCTCGGCTAGTACGTTGCAATGCTGTTGCGTTCACGTGGGAGGTGGTGGATGCTCAGCTCTAACGTTACATAACCTCGCATCGATTGCGGTTGAAGCTCGTCCTGTAACTGTAAGTTACGGTGACTGTAACGCCCGGAGTTGCTGCTCGGCTTGTGCGTTGCAATGCTGTTGCGTTCACGTGGGAGGTGGTGGATGCTCGGCTCTAACGCTACATAGCCTCGCATCGATTGCGGTTGAAGCTCGTCCTGTAACTGTAAGTTACGGTGACTGTAGCACCCGGAGTTGCTGCTCGGCTAGTACGTTGCAATGCTGTTGCGTTCACGTGGGAGGTGGTGGATGCTCAGCTCTAACGTTACATAGCCTCGCATCGATTGCGGTTGCAGCTCGTCCTGTAACTGTAAGTTACGGTGACTGTAGGGCCGGAGTTGATGCTCGGCTTGTACGTTGCAATGTTGTGGCGTCTCCGTGGGATGTGGTGGATGCTCGGCTCAAACATTGCATAGCCTCGCATCGATTGCGGTTGAAGCTCGTCCTGTAACTGTAAGTTACGGTGACTGTAGCTCCCGGAGTTGCTGCTCGGCTTGTGCGTTGCAATGCTGTTGCGTTCACGTGGGAGGTGGTGGATGCTCAGCTCTAACGTTACATAACCTCGCATCGATTGCGGTTGAAGCTCGTCCTGTAACTGTAAGTTACGGTGATTGTAGCGCCCGGAGTTGATGCTCGGCTTGTACGTTGCAATGCTGTTGCGTTCACGTGGGAGGTGGTGGATGCTCAGCTCTAACGTTACAAAACCTCGCATCGATTGCGGTTGAAGCTCGTCCTGTAACTGTAAGTTACGGTGACTGTAACGCCCGGAGTTGCTGCTCGGCTTGTACGTTGCAATGCTGTTGCGTTCACGTGGGAGGTGGTGGATGCTCGGCTCTAACGCTACATAGCCTCGCATCGATTGCGGTTGAAGCTCGTCCTGTAACTGTAAGTTACGGTGACTGTAGCACCCGGAGTTGCTGCTCGGCTAGTACGTTGCAATGCTGTTGCGTTCACGTGGGAGGTGGTGGATGCTCAGCTCTAACGTTACATAGCCTCGCATCGATTGCGGTTGCAGCTCGTCCTGTAACTGTAAGTTACGGTGACTGTAGCGCCCTGAGTTGATGCTAGGCTTGTACTTTGCAATGCTGTGGCGTCTCCGTGGGAGGTGGTGGATGCTCGGCTCTAACGCTACATAGCCTCGCATCGATTGCGGTTGAAGCTCGTCCTGTAACTGTAAGTTACGGTGACTGTAGCACCCGGAGTTGCTGCTCGGCTTGTACGTTGCAATGCTGTTGCGTTCACGAGGGAGGTGGTGGATGCTCGGCTCTAACGTTACACAACCTCGCATCGATTGCGGTTGAAGCTCGTCCTGTAACTGTAAGTTACGGTGACTGTAACGCCCGGAGTTGATGCTCGGCTTGTACGTTGCAATGCTGTTGCGTTCACGTGGGAGGTGGTGGATGCTCAGCTCTAACGTTACATAGCCTCGCATCGATTGCGGTTGAAGCTCGTCCTGTAACTGTAAGTTACGGTGACTGTAGCGCCCTGAGTTGATGCTAGGCTTGTACTTTGCAATGCTGTGGCGTCTCCGTGGGAGGTGGTGGATGCTCAGCTTAAACGTTACATAGCCTCGCATCGATTGCGGTTGAAGCTCGTCCTGTAACTATAAGTTACGGTGACTGTAGCGCCCGGAGTTAATGCTCGGCTTGTACGTTGCAATGCTGTTGCGTTCACGTGGGAGGTGGTGGATGCTCAGCTCTAACGTTGCATAGCCTAGCATCGATTGCGGTTGAAGCTCGTCCTGTAACTGTAAGCTACGGTGACTGTAGCACCCGGAGTTGATGCTCGGCTTGTACTTTGCAATGCTGTTGCGTTCACGAGGGAGGTGATGGATGCTCGGCTCAAACGTTACATAGCCTCGCATCGATTGCGGTTGCAGCTCGTCCTGTAACTGTAAGTTACGGTGACTGTAGGGCCGGAGTTGATGCTCGGCTTGTACGTTGCAAAGTTGTGGCGTCTCCGTGGGATGTGGTGGATGCTCGGCTCAAATGTTACATAGCCTCGCATCGATTGCGGTTGAAGCTCGTCCTGTAACTGTAAGTTACGGTGACTGTAGCGCCCGGAGTTGCTGCTCGGCTAGTACGTTGCAATGCTGTTGCGTTCGCGTGGGAGGTGGTGGATGCTCAGCTCTAACGTTACATAACCTCGCATCGATTGCGGTTGAAGCTCGTCCTGTAACTGTAAGTTACGGTGACTGTAGCACCCGGAGTTGCTGCTCGGCTTGTACGTTGCAATGCTGTTGCGTTCACGTGGGAGGTGGTGGATGCTCAGCTCTAGCGTTACATAACCTCGCATCGATTGCGGTTGAAGCTCGTCCTGTAACTGTAAGTTACGGTGACTGTAACGCCCGGAGTTGCTGCTCGGCTTGTACGTTGCAATGCTGTTGCGTTCACGTGGGAGGTGGTGGATGCTCGGCTCTAACGCTACATAGCCTCGCATCGATTGCGGTTGAAGCTCGTCCTGTAACTGTAAGTTACGGTGACTGTAGCGCCGGAGTTGATGCTAGGCTTGTACTTTGCAATGCTGTGGCGTCTCCGTGGGAGGTGGTGGATGCTCAGCTCTAACGTTACATAGCCTCGCATCGATTGCGGTTGCAGCTCGTCCTGTAACTGTAAGTTACGGTGACTGTAGGGCCGGAGTTGATGCTCGGTTTGTACGTTGCAATGTTGTGGCGTCTCCGTGGGATGTGGTGGATGCTCGGCTCAAACGTTGCATAGCCTCGCATCGATTGCGGTTGAAGCTCGTCCAGTAACTGTAAGTTACGGTGATTGTAGCGCCCGGAGTTGATGCTCGGCTTGTACGTTGCAATGCTGTTGCGTTCACGTGGGAGGTGGTGGATGCTCAGCTCTAACGTTACATAGCCTCGCATCGATTGCGGTTGAAGCTCGTCCTGTAACTGTAAGTTACGGTGACTGTAGCTCCCGGAGTTGCTGCTCGGCTTGTCCGTTGCAATGCTGTTGCGTTCACGTGGGAGGTGGTGGATGCTCAGCTCTAACGTTACATAACCTCGCATCGATTGCGGTTGAAGCTCGTCCTGTAACTGTAAGTTACGGTGATTGTAGCGCCCGGAGTTGATGCTCGGCTTGTACGTTGCAATGCTGTTGCGTTCACGTGGGAGGTGGTGGATGCTCAGCTCTAACGTTACAAAACCTCGCATCGATTGCGGTTGAAGCTCGTCCTGTAACTGTAAGTTACGGTGACTGTAACGCCCGGAGTTGCTGCTCGGCTTGTACGTTGCAATGCTGTTGCGTTCACGTGGGAGGTGGTGGATGCTCGGCTCTAACGCTACATAGCCTCGCATCGATTGCGGTTGAAGCTCGTCCTGTAACTGTAAGTTACGGTGACTGTAGCACCCGGAGTTGCTGCTCGGCTAGTACGTTGCAATGCTGTTGCGTTCACGTGGGAGGTGGTGGATGCTCAGCTCTAACGTTACATAGCCTCGCATCGATTGCGGTTGCAGCTCGTCCTGTAACTGTAAGTTACGGTGACTGTAGGTCCGGAGTTGATGCTCGGCTTGTACGTTGCAATGTTGTGGCGTCTCCGTGGGATGTGGTGGATGCTCGGCTCAAACGTTGCATAGCCTCGCATCGATTGCGGTTGAAGCTCGTCCAGTAACTGTAAGTTACGGTGATTGTAGCGCCCGGAGATGATGCTCGGCTTGTACGTTGCAATGCTGTTGCGTTCACGTGGGAGGTGGTGGATGCTCAGCTCTAACGTTACATAGCCTCGCATCGATTGCGGTTGAAGCTCCTCCTGTAACTGTAAGTTACGGTGACTGTAGCTCCCGGAGTTGCTGCTCGGCTTGTCCGTTGCAATGCTATTGCGTTCACGTGGGAGGTGGTGGATGCTCAGCTCTAACGTTACATAACCTCGCATCGATTGCGGTTGAAGCTCGTCCTGTAACTGTAAGTTACGGTGATTGTAGCGCCCGGAGTTGATGCTCGGCTTGTACGTTGCAATGCTGTTGCGTTCACGTGGGAGGTGGTGGATGCTCAGCTCTAACGTTACAAAACCTCGCATCGATTGCGGTTGAAGCTCGTCCTGTAACTGTAAGTTACGGTGACTGTAACGCCCGGAGTTGCTGCTCGGCTTGTACGTTGCAATGATGTTGCGTTCACGTGGGAGGTGGTGGATGCTCGGCTCTAACGCTACATAGCCTCGCATCGATTGCGGTTGAAGCTCGTCCTGTAACTGTAAGTTACGGTGACTGTAGCACCCGGAGTTGCTGCTCGGCTAGTACGTTGCAATGCTGTTGCGTTCACGTGGGAGGTGATGGATGCTCAGCTCTAACGTTACATAGCCTCGCATCGATTGCGGTTGCAGCTCGTCCTGTAACTGTAAGTTACGGTGACTGTAGGGCCGGAGTTGATGCTCGGCTTGTACGTTGCAATGTTGTGGCGTCTCCGTGGGATGTGGTGGATGCTCGGCTCAAACGTTGCATAGCCTCGCATCGATTGCGGTTGAAGCTCGTCCAGTAACTGTAAGTTACGGTGATTGTAGCGCCCGGAGTTGATGCTCGGCTTGTACGTTGCAATGCTGTTGCGTTCACGTGGGAGGAGGTGGATGCTCAGCTCTAACGTTACATAGCCTCGCATCGATTGCGGTTGAAGCTCGTCCTGTAACTGTAAGTTACGGTGACTGTAGCTCCCGGAGTTGCTGCTCGGCTTGTCCGTTGCAATGCTGTTGCGTTCACGTGGGAGGTGGTGGATGCTCAGCTCTAACGTTACATAACCTCGCATCGATTGCGGTTGAAGCTCGTCCTGTAACTGTAAGTTACGGTGATTGTAGCGCCCGGAGTTGATGCTCGGCTTGTACGTTGCAATGCTGTTGCGTTCACGTGGGAGGTGGTGGATGCTCAGCTCTAACGTTACAAAACCTCGCATCGATTGCGGTTGAAGCTCGTCCTGTAACTGTAAGTTACGGTGACTGTAGCGCCCGGATTTGCTGCTCGGCTTGTACGTTGCAATGCTGTTGCGTTCACGTGGGAGGTGGTGGATGCTCAGCTCTAACGTTACATAGCCTCACATCGATTGCGGTTGAAGCTCGTCCTGTAACTGTAAGTTACGGTGACTGTAGCGCCGGAGTTGATGCTCGGCTTGTACTTTGCAATGCTGTGGCGTTCACGTGGGAGGTGGTGGATGCTCGGCTCTAACGTTACACAACCTCGCATCGATTGCGGTTGAAGCTCGTCCTGTAACTGTAAGTTACGGTGACTGTAACGCCCGGAGTTGATGCTCGGCTTGTACGTTGCAATGCTGTTGCGTTCA
Source organism: Parasteatoda tepidariorum (assembly GCF_982258835.1). Lineage (NCBI taxonomy): Eukaryota > Metazoa > Arthropoda > Arachnida > Araneae > Theridiidae > Parasteatoda > Parasteatoda tepidariorum. The sequence continues at coordinate 57,775,074 of NC_141759.1, forward strand.
CGTGGGAGGTGGTGGATGCTCAGCTCTAACGTTACATAGCCTCACATCGATTGCGGTTGAAGCTCGTCCTGTAACTGTAAGTTACGGTGACTGTAGCGCCGGAGTTGATGCTCGGCTTGTACTTTGCAATGCTGTGGCGTCTCCGTGGGATGTGGTGGATGCTCGGCTCAAACGTTACATAGCCTCGCATCAATTGCGGTTGAAGCTCGTCCTGTAACTGTAAGTTACGGTGATTGTAGCGCCCGGAGTTGATGCTCGGCTTGTACGTTGCAATGCTGTTGCGTTCACGTGGGAGGTGGTGGATGCTCAGCTCCAACGTTACATAGCCTAGCATCGATTGCGGTTGAAGCTCGTCCTGTAACAGTAAGTTACGGTGACAGTAGCGCCCGGAGTTGATGCTCGGCTTGTACGTTGCAATGCTGTTGCGTTTACATGGGAGGTGGTGGATGCTCGGCTCTAACGTTACATAGCCTAGCATCGATTGCGATTGAAGCTCATCCTGTAACTGTAGCGCCCGGAGTTGATGCTCGGCTTGTACGTTGCAATGCTGTTGCGTTCGCATGGGAGGTGGTGGATGCTTGGTTCTAACGTTACATAGCCTAGCATCGATTGCGGTTGAAGCTCGTCCTGTAACTGTAAGTTACGGTGACTGTAGCGCCTGGAGTTGATGCTCGGCTTGTACGTTGCAATGCTTTTGCGTTCACCTGGGAGGTGGTGGATGCTTGGCTCTAACGTTACATAGCCTCGCATCGATTGCGATTGAAGCTCGTCCTGTAACTGTAAGTTATGGTGACTGTAGCGCCCGGAGTTGCTGCTCGGCTTGTACGTTGCAATGATGTTGCGTTCACGTGGGAGGGGGTGGATGCTCGCCTCTAACGTTACATTGCCTCGCATCGATTGCGGTTGAAGCTCGTCCTGTAACTGTAAGTTACGGTGACTGTAGCGCCCGGAGTTGCTGCTCGGCTTGTACGTTGCAATGCTGTTGCGTTCACGTGGGAGGTGGGGGATGCTTGGCTCTAACGTTACATAGCCTAGCATCGATTGCGGTTAAAGCTCGTCCTGTAACTCTAAGTTACGGTGACTGTAGCGCCCGGAGTTGCTGCTCGGCTTGTACGTTGCAATGCTGTTGCGTTCACGTGGGAGGTGGTGGATGCTCGGCTCTAACGCTACATAGCCTCGCATCGATTGCGGTTGAAGCTCGTCCTGTAACTGTAAGTTACGGTGACTGTAGCACCCGGAGTTGCTGCTCGGCTTGTACGTTGCAATGCTGTTGCGTTCACGAGGGAGGTGGTGGATGCTCGGCTCTAACGTTACACAACCTCGCATCGATTGCGGTTGAAGCTCGTCCTGTAACTGTAAGTTACGGTGACTGTAACGCCCGGAGTTGATGCTCGGCTTGTACGTTGCAATGCTGTTGCGTTCACGTGGGAGGTGGTGGATGCTCAGCTCTAACGTTACATAGCCTCGCATCGATTGCGGTTGAAGCTCGTCCTGTAACTGTAAGTTACGGTGACTGTAGCGCCGGAGTTGATGCTCGGCTTGTACGTTGCAATGCTGTTGCGTTCACGAGGGAGGTGGTGGATGCTCGGCTCTAACGTTACACAACCTCGCATCGATTGCGGTTGAAGCTCGTCCTGTAACTGTAAGTTACGGTGACTGTAACGCCCGGAGTTGATGCTCGGCTTGTACGTTGCAATGCTGTTGCGTTCACGTGGGAGGTGGTGGATGCTCAGCTCTAACGTTACATAGCCTCGCATCGATTGCGGTTGAAGCTCGTCCTGTAACTGTAAGTTACGGTGACTGTAGCGCCCTGAGTTGATGCTAGGCTTTTACTTTGCAATGCTGTTGCGTTCACGTGGGAGGTGGTGGATGCTCAGCTCTAACGTTACATAACCTCGCATCGATTGCGGTTGAAGCTCGTCCTGTAACTGTAAGTTACGGTGATTGTAGCGCTCGGAGTTAATGCTCGGCTTGTACGTTGCAATATTGTTGCGTTCACGTGGGAGGTGGTGGATGCTCAGCTCTAACGTTGCATAGCCTAGCATCGATTGCGGTTGAAGCTCGTCCTGTAACTGTAAGTTACGGTGACTGTAGCACCCGGAGTTGATGCTCGGCTTGTACTTTGCAATGCTGTTGCGTTCAAGAGGGAGGTGGTGGATGCTCGGCTCAAACGTTACATAGCCTCGCATCGATTGCGGTTGAAGCTCGTCCTGTAACTGTAAGTTACGGTGACTGTAGCACCCGGAGTTGATGCTCGGCTTGTACGTTGCAATGTTGTGGCGTCTCCGTGGGATGTGGTGGATGCTCGGCTCAAACGTTACATAGCCTCGCATCGATTGCGGTTGAAGCTCGTCCTGTAACTGTAAGTTACGGTGACTGTAGCGCCCGGAGTTGCTGCTCGGCTAGTACGTTGCAATGCTGTTGCGTTCGCGTGGGAGGTGGTGGATGCTCAGCTCTAACGTTACATAACCTCGCATCGATTGCGGTTGAAGCTCGTCCTGTAACTGTAAGTTACGGTGATTGTAGCGCCCGGAGTTGATGCTCGGCTTGTACGTTGCAATGCTGTTGCGTTCACGTGGGAGGTGGTGGATGCTCAGCTCTAACGTTACAAAACCTCGCATCGATTGCGGTTGAAGCTCGTCCTGTAACTGTAAGTTACGGTGACTGTAGCGCCAGGAGTTGCTGCTCGGCTTGTACGTTGCAATGCTGTTGCGTTCACGTGGGAGGTGGTGGATGCTCGGCTCTAACGCTACATAGCCTCGCATCGATTGCGGTTGAAGCTCGTCCTGTAACTGTAAGTTACGGTGACTGTAGCACCCGGAGTTGCTGCTCGGCTTGTACGTTGCAATGCTGTTGCGTTCACGAGGGAGGTGGTGGATGCTCGGCTCTAACGTTACACAACCTCGCATCGATTGCGGTTGAAGCTCGTCCTGTAACTGTAAGTTACGGTGACTGTAACGCCCGGAGTTGATGCTCGGCTTGTACGTTGCAATGCTGTTGCGTTCACGTGGGAGGTGGTGGATGCTCAGCTCTAACGTTACATAGCCTCGCATCGATTGCGGTTGAAGCTCGTCCTGTAACTGTAAGTTACGGTGACTGTAGCGCCCTGAGTTGATGCTAGGCTTGTACTTTGCAATGCTGTTGCGTTCACGTGGGAGGTGGTGGATGCTCAGCTCTAACGTTACATAACCTCGCATCGATTGCGGTTGAAGCTCGTCCTGTAATTGTAAGTTACGGTGATTGTAGCGCTCGGAGTTAATGCTCGGCTTGTACGTTGCAATGCTGTTGCGTTCACGTGGGAGGTGGTGGATGCTCAGCTCTAACGTTGCATAGCCCAGCATCGATTGCGGTTGAAGCTCGTCCTGTAACTGTAAGTTACGGTGACTGTAACACCCGGAGTTGATGCTCGGCTTGTACTTTGCAATGCTGTTGCGTTCACGAGGGAGGTGGTGGATGCTCGGCTCAAACGTTACATAGCCTCGCATCGATTGCGGTTGAAGCTCGTCCTGTAACTGTAAGTTACGGTGACTGTAGCACCCGGAGTTGATGCTCGGCTTGTACGTTGCAATGTTGTGGCGTCTCCGTGGGATGTGGTGGATGCTCGGCTCAAACGTTACATAGCCTCGCATCGATTGCGGTTGAAGCTCGTCCTGTAACTGTAAGTTACGGTGACTGTAGCGCCCGGAGTTGCTGCTCGGCTAGTACGTTGCAATGCTGTTGCGTTCGCGTGGGAGGTGGTGGATGCTCAGCTCTAACGTTACATAACCTCGCATCGATTGCGGTTGAAGCTCGTCCTGTAACTGTAAGTTACGGTGACTGTAGCACCCGGAGTTGCTGCTCGGCTTGTACGTTGCAATGCTGTTGCGTTCACGTGGGAGGTGGTGGATGCTCAGCTCTAGCGTTACATAACCTCGCATCGATTGCGGTTGAAGCTCGTCCTGTAACTGTAAGTTACGGTGACTGTAACGCCCGGAGTTGATGCTCGGCTTGTACGTTGCAATGCTGTTGCGATCACGTGGGAGGTGGTGGATGCTCAGCTCTAACGTTACATAGCCTCACATCGATTGCGGTTGAAGCTCGTCCTGTAACTGTAAGTTTCGGTGACTGTAGCGCCCGGAGTTGGTTCTCGGCTAGTACGTTGCAATGCTGTTGCGTTCACGTGGGAGGTGGTGGATGCTCAGCTCTAACGTTACATAACCTCGCATCGATTGCGGTTGAAGCTCGTCCTGTAACTGTAAGTTACGGTGACTGTAACGCCCGGAGTTGCTGCTCGGCTTGTACGTTGCAATGCTGTTGCGTTCACGTGGGAGGTGGTGGAAGCTTGGCTCTAACGCTACATAGCCTCGCATCGATTGCGGTTGAAACTCGTCCTGTAACTGTAAGTTACGGTGACTGTAGCGCCCGGAGTTGCTGCTCGGCTTGTACGTTGCAATGCTGTTGCGCTCACGTGGGAGGTGATGGATGCTTGGCTCTAACGTTACATAGCCTCGCATCGATTGCGGTTGAAGCTCGTCCTGTAACTGTAAGTTACGTTGACTGTAGCGCCCGGAGTTGATGCTCGGCTTGTACGTTGTAATGCTGTGTCGTCCCCGTCGGAGGTGGTGGATGCTTGTTTCTAACGTTACATAGCCTAGCATCGATTGCGGTTGAAGCTCGTCCTGTAACTGTAAGTTATGTTGGCCGTAGCTCCCGGAGTTGATAGATGCGATCCTACTTAACATTTTAGCTGAGCATCCACAGCCAAGTCTGTTGTGCAAAGTTTCCTGAAGATTTTGAAGTTCCGCAAGTGCCCCGTATCCAAGTGAATCAGGAAACCCATGTGTTGGATATGCCTCAAGTAAATGACGAATTCTCCTGTGATGAACCTCAAAGAAATTACGAAGCCCAAGTGCCTTGTGATAAAAGAGATGTATTGGATATGCCTCTAACGTTGGATGAATCAGAAGTGTTGGATATGCCGCAAGTGTTTGTTGAAACAAAAGTGTTTTTTTAGTCCTCATGGTTGAATTTGAACTTTCCACTCATTGCAACAAAGGAGGATCAAGAATGGGATAACTTCCGCGACTTTTTAGACAATTTTTCGAAATCTTTGGAGGCGTTGGATTTACGTACACTTTTGAAACAGTTAAGGAAAAGACAGTATGCATTTATTCCAGTAACACCATTGGATTTTTCCGGTAAAAAAGATATTATCGAATATTATCGAATATATATCGAATATATATCGAATATTATACTGTATCGAATGTATTGTATTGTATTGTAATTTTGAATGTATTGTATTATATTATAAATAAATGAAACCCTCTGAGGTATATTATTTTTCAATTCTTTAAGACTTCATTTCTTCTCACATGGCCAATTAGAATTTCATAAAACTTTGTGGACAGTCAGAATGCCGCACGTTGTAACACTTCCACCTTTTTGCGTATAAAAGGGGATTCAGAGCCACTCCATTTCATATTCACCATGAGAGTTAAAGTTTTCAGATTCATGTACCATCGTGAGGGTATCCTCACGCTGATCAATTTGCTGCATTTATTGAAAAAGCTTTGAATGCGCTGAACAGAGTGCGGGCATAGAAGGAGAAGGTCCAACCACTTATGAAAGGTATTGCACGACTGAAATATGTAATTTGTTTTCATTAATTTCACTTTGCGTCAATGGCTCACAAATTGGATATGCCATCATTTGCCAATGTAATGAGTTGTTACGAAGGATCCATTGCTTGGCTCTTTTGGAATGCCTTTGGAAAAACTTGACTCTGTAGCAATATGTTATGAACAGAATTAGTAATTATTTAACCATTATAAAATTTTATGAAATAGTTAGGAATGATGTAGTGCCATTCTTGTGTTTACATTTTTATCTCATTAGGCGGTAGGAAATAATCTTGACCTGTTGTTCGTACATCAACCTTCTAAATGATCTGTGTTTTATTTACTTTTAATATCAAAGGCTTCTGTGGGTATGAGTATGACAATGAGGGTCCATGAGGCTGCAGAAAACTTATCTTAACTTCTTCGTAGTTTATATTTACATCTAAAATACATCGTATCCACCATTAGCTGTCCTGCAAAATAACAACATATCCTTGAATATCTTCTAAAAGCAGTTCTAAAGGATTTAACAACAGTGACTTGATCTTGCTTTCAGATGAATTTTAATACATTCTCGTTTTAATTGGTGTGCAACTTTTGTGTTCGTTTTAATTGATTTTTTTTTGGTACCAGGGATTGTGTGGCTTTTAAAAAAATGTCTCTATTTCTCACAATCTTAACATGATTTTATAGTACACAAAATTTGTTTATTGATGACAATATTAAAAAGTAAATAGTTTACTCTAATTTTTATTTCATTATAAAGTGTTTTTTTTTTTTTTTTTTTTGTAAGTTTTTTTTGTAGGATTGTTTTGTGTTGAATGAATATCTAATTTTAATTTGTCTAAATACTGCTAGCATAATTTTTTTTAGAAAGTTATGTATAAATGCTGAAACACGAAGGAAAAATTGTTTACGGTACAACTGCATCATTTTTATGTTAAAAGGGAATTTATATGCTTCTTTATGCTTTGTTTAGAAACATAAAGATACCCAAAGAACATCTTAAAGGAATTTTGGACCTCATTTCAAATCAGATTAAATAAATAGAATTAAATTGTTTATTTGTTATTATTTGAATTAACAGTATTTGTTTATGCTTACATAGTTAGTGCTACTTTATAACCTAAAATAATTTTGTTTCGTAATCAAATGGAGAAGTGTATTGTTTCTTCTTGTACTATCTGTCTAAATCAGCTACATTTTAATGGTAATAAAAAAGTTTCTTAATTTATTAATCATTTGTATCAATGTTAATGCATGTACTTATGGGGTCTCAAAGTTTGGTATAAAATAAAACCTAATATAAAAAAGGCATTATTTTATTTTATTTATTTTTGTCTTTTCTTCAACACCGTCCCCTTGTAATTTTGAACCGAATCAAGAAGACAAGGGAACTCTTGGATCAAGTGTTGGCAGAAATTTCCATTGGAACTAACCCGCATTTGCGTTACACGAAGAAAAACTACGAAATCCCATAATCCGTCTACCGTAGAGGATATTTTACGTCAGCACTGCGGTAGGTGCGAGCCGGGTGCGGAATTCGTATCGACCAGCCATTATTGGGATTCGAATCTGGTTCACCTCATTCAGAGGCGAATACTCTTTCCCTTGAACCCATCTTCACTGAGTATTAACTCTACAGGATGTACCAATTTCATTGATTAGTACCAATTTTATTGACTTGTCTAAATTTAGTCATGTTCAAAATGTAAATAGCAATTCAATCGTAATTTATGAAAAAAAATGGAAATAAAGTTTTTTTTCTCTTAATCCGCAATGATTAATGAGAAGCAACCATGAGGGTTGATCAGCAACGTGAAGAAGGTGCGGAACCTTCCAGTTTTTAATTATAAAATTACATAACTGCGGAGTTGAACATTAGTAGTCGTAAACCCAAAAATTGGGTCAGCTGTTCTACGATGGATATAAAATAAAATAAAATCTATCTATTAAAGGTCTGGATAGTTGGGCACTGAACCCATGTCCAAGAATTCATCCACAGCCGATCGAAGACTCCCCGTGTAGTAAATGGTGATTAAGGCAAGTTAAATCTGTCGAGTTGCAAAGTCCTCCAAGTTCCTATAACAAATCAATACCTCTGAGGGTACTGAAACAAAAATTTGATTGTCTTCTGAATTTATTCAAAATTACAAGGCTACAGAGTTGAACATTAGTAGTCGTAAACCAGAAATTGGGTCGGCTGTTCAACGACGATTATAAAATAAAATCTATCTTTTAAATAAAGCGAGTGAAAAAGTCTTTCTCACTGTTCAAATAAGGGGTAAAATCAAAACTGTTACTTAATGCATTATTTGAAGCCAAAACTAGATTACAAGACAGGATGTGAATATTAAAGTGCGAGGAAGAGCGTTTAGTTTAGAATAGTAAATTAAGAAAAGGACTTCCATGAAGGAATTATATAAAAAGATTAATTGAAGCGTTTTATGTTACACTCACTATATATATATATATATATAGGAAGGGGAAGAGAGTCCCCCCACTCTATAGGTACTGCCGCGGCCATTGAATGTGACTGCAAAAGCTCATGCCTACTGTGCGCATCTCAGTTTTCTTGACCTTGGACATGTTCTGGAGATGTTCTCTTGGAGCAGATGTTCCGGTCAGGTGGTCAGCCGAACGCGGAACTCCCAGTGCTTAGTTCACAAGCATGCTTGATACTCATTTATCTACCCACTTAAGGGATGAAAGGCTGAGTCAACCTTGCCTGAACCCAGGAACTGTGGCACGGGAGCGCGAAGCACAACCACTCAGCCACCGGGCGTCTAGCTTTATCTTAAGATAACTAAAAAACTGTTCTCCTATTTAGGTCCAATTATGTTAGAGGCTATGTGCCCTTTTCGCTCGCACTCACTTGTTTTTTTCCTATATTTTAAAAACATGAATTTAATTATAAATGGATGCGGAATTTAACAGAGTATTTATAGTTTGTCTACTAAGAACTCCCCCGCTACATGGTCTGGTGCCGTCTGCTACTATGGATACAAGAATAGCGCATTTCAGGGAAGGTAGTTAGCCGACCAGCCTGTGTAGGGGTTAGGGAACTGCCCTTGCTCCAGAAAGGTTCTGGGTCCGTATCCCGGACAAGGCATGGATGTTCTTTTCTTCTCTGTACTATCTGTCCTTACTGTGGGAGCAACGATGGCCCACCTAATATGGTGCCCTTGAAAGAGAGGCCAGCAAATCTGCTATGTTAATGTCCGAATTCACGAAAAATTTTGATACAGGTGGGCATTGGGGGGAAGGGAAGGTAGCTTCTCTTCGCTCTATGGCTAACACAGTAGACAGAAGAAAAAGGTCCTCTTACTCTCGCCGACCCTTAGCCAAAATCTGTCCTAAACAATGACCCCACACCCCTTGAAATAGTTAGACCTCGTTGTCTAGGTCTTGACGAATGGCTAGGGGAGTTTTTACTTTAGACAAACTATACGTTAACTAGTTCATTAAACATTTTTTTAGAAAAAATTGCACGTTGAGACATAAAGATTCGCCACCCCTGGACACATTTGACACCATCTGACAGAGAGCGATGAAATTTGGCTAACTAATAGTTCGTCGCACGAAGGTTACTATCGACATTAAAACATTCTATTACAAACCGTTCGAGCGAAAAACGGATTGGAATTTTCTTGCGTCATCTCCACTTAATTGCGTGTCGGATAATCGAATAACCCGCTTACACGAATGGAACCAAGTCATTTTATATGAAACTAATGTTAAACTTCTCCGTTTAAACTGACATTCTTTGTTTTTTGTCCCCGCCTAATTGCATGAAGAAGAGGTACTGAAATGAAAAAAATTTGTTTATTTTGGAGAAATGCTTCACTAACTAAAATGAAATTTTCGTTTTTCAGTTAAGATAAGGATACAATAGGTGATCACTTTAAAAGGGTCCTGTTCATTAGTTGGTCTAAACAGGTGTTAGGGGTAAAATTGAAAAAAAAATCAAATCTTGCTGCTAGTTCTACATTGAAGTGAGCGACGAGTGTTTTACCCCTCTTTGACTTATAGTTTGTCTACGGTAAGAACTCCCCCCGCCACTAAATCTGAGGCCGTCTGCTGCTAAGGAAACAAGAATAGCGCATTTCAGGGAGGGTAGCTTCTCTTTACTTTAGGGCAACAAAGATTCCCTTTCTCTCCCCCATCCGAGACAAAATATATCCTAAATAGTGACCCACACCTCTATTTGAAATAGTTATACCTTATTGTTACCATAGTCACCGCCACGGGTCCAGACGAATAGGAGAGTTTCAACTTAAGACAAATTGTACTTACTTACACATCATTTAGAATTTTAATAAGGTACAGAGTGATTTGTTTTGTAGCCAAGACTTGTGGTCCCCTCCTGGTGCACTATTAGCTTTGATAAGAAAAAGTTTCAAAAACGTAACACATTTGAAATAATCGGGGGGGGGGAAAGCAATGAATCTGGTAAACGATATATTTAAAAAAATTCCAAACTAAAATAGCTCATTAATTTGGAAATTCTCAAGACGAGGTTAGAAAAAATATAATTTAAAAATAAATAATCTGAATGTATTTGAAAGGAATACACAATTATTCATGAAAGTCTTAATAGAAAGTGAAAGGGAAAATTTAATTTTGATAAATTGACGAATTAAACGGGTATAAAAATAGTCTTCAATTATAGATTTTTTCGGAAGGGATCAAATAATATTTTAGTACCTATATATTATACTATTCACTAATATTGATTTATTTTTATATAACTTTAAATGACATTTATATTTTGTGATACTAACACAGGTACTATTATTCAAAATTGTTTATTGATCATAAAACTAAGTTTATTTAATCAAAACACTATACTTTGCATTAAATACCATTAAAAAGTAAAATTTCGCAGAAATTTAGGATAGAATATTGCACTCCCTTTTAATCGAATAACCCGCTTAATTGCATAGATTTGGCTGGAACCTGGCTGCTTAAGCCTTAGCCATTGTTTCCTCCAAAATCTTAAAGATAACATCATTGATACTTTATAGCTCTATTTAATAATAAAAAGGAGTTATTGCGTGTACTTTGTTAGTTTTTTTTTTTTTCGCTATGTCATAATTCCCAGCAGATCACCGAGGGGAAGATTGCTTCTAGTGAAAATAAACCTTAAGAATATCCCAAAATATAAAACTGAATTAGAAATAAGCGTAAAGACAACTAAACTCCAAACTCAATGTAAATATTTTTTATTTGATGCTTTAACTAGAAATTCTGATTGACAACAAAATAGTTTTGTTTTTTAATAAAGTCTATATAAAAGTTTATAAATATTGAAATGAAAAAGAGAAGTTATAACGTTCCATTATATAATTTAGATTCTGATTACTTTCATACATTTATGAAAGTAATTGCTTTTTCAAAGTGTGTTGGGGTGAATTAGTTAAAGATTAAACATTACTGCATATTATGCAATGAAAAGCTTTAGGACAATATCAGAATGTCTTTTTTTCGCCGAAAAAAGAATAGAGCAGGTCAGTATGGTAGAACACCGAGGAAAAAAAGTTCTTTTTCTGAACGTTTTTAACTGATTTATCAAAAACACTGCCCCTTTTATGGTCACGATTTTTTAATCTATCAATGTTTTACATTAAAAATGAATACTAAGTTGCATATTTTAAAAGATATTTTTTTATTCTTCTTCGTGAGCTCGTTGTAATACTATTTAATTTATTATTTGAATATCTTAAAAGAATAGCTGGCGAGAAAAGTATGAAGTTTCGTAATTTTGTTTTTAAAAAAACTTCGATGATCTATCGAGGCAGTAATCTTATTTTACTTGAAAAACTGAACTGAAAAACATTAACGTTTAAAATTAATGAATTCTTTTCTAAAAAATTCATATTTTTGTGTAATTTTTAGGTGCGTAGGTAAGGTAAGATTTTCTGTATGTCTTTTTCCGCCAGTTATCTTTAGAATTATAATAAGTTTTCTTCCAGATTAACAAAAGATAAAAAGCAACATTTCGGACAAATTTTATTATTTAAAATGAATAAAACTAGTTAAATGTAATTTTTGTTAATGAAATGAATATTTGTAGAAAAAATTAATTTTAAGTATAATTCTTTAAAGTATTATTTTTTGAAATATGTGTTAGCTTTTGTTTTAAATTTTGTTATTCTTTACATTAGACTTTTGTAAATCAAATTTTTAAAAAAGAATATTGGGATGATGTTCCTACTTCCAAAAAAATATAAATAATCATTTTTAGGTGCATATAATAGTGTAACTCTTTAAAATAACTAGAATAATGCTTATAATAAAGATTCTCTAAATCATTGTGATCTTGTGGCAGAATCACGGCGACATTGTCGCTGAATGTTACAAAGTTCTTGCAGAAATATTTTTCTTTTGAAAAAAAAATTACTTTTCTTTTCTACAGAAATTTACACGTAATATTTGAATCATACATACAAGTAATAACTTTTTGATGCGCTGAATTTACGTCGATAGTCTCATGTCGTCGTCGATAGACGTCATAGATCTCAATAATTTCTCTACTTATGTGTATAAATATCAGCAAGAGTAATAATTAAATTAAAGATCCAATCTTTTTAAATAATTGCAATTTATTGTTCTATTCTTATAAAAGCAAATTTTTGAAACCAAAGTAGTAAAGTTCAAAAAATTTATTAATACTGAAATAAATGTTTTTGATCTGAGCCATGTGATTCTTTAATCGGATTTGTGCAAAATGTTAATGAAAAAAATATACAAAAATATATAATTGCTAAGCCCCATCCAACATACCTAATCTCCCCTATAGTATGAAGCTGTTCTAACAGTGTTCAATTAGATTTTAACTTCACATAATAAATTAGAGATTACTCCATAATTTTTACTTAATTTATTTGATTTTTATCCTAAGTCTTTTTATCACTTTCATTTTTCTTTTCCGATCTTTATCATTCAAAATATTAGTAAATCTGTGAACTTTTTTATCTTCTTTTAATGCTTATAATTAAGAAAAATATTCTGGACAAAAACAAAAAAATAGACTTAGGTTATGCTTTCTAGAATTAATATTTTACGCCTTGGACAAATAATTGATCATATTTCAACGTTGTATTCTTTTCACATTATATCATATTCTCTCTAGTCATTTATGGATATTTCGATATCTTTTTCTCGTATTAATAATCATAGATTTTCAGAATCTAAGAGTTGAAGTTTTCTTTATTTTTACCTGAAAACAGCAGCCATATTAGAATTTGCCCTACAATTAAGAGTATTTAAAATAATTATTGAATATCAATGTATTTAAGAAAATCTTAAGTAAGTCATTCTGTAGTTAATCAGTCGAATCAATTATATTGTATTTGATAAGCTTATTTGTAATGAAATTTTATTAATAATCTTTGATAATTTTGCAGATTCTGTCTTACCCAGAACTAGTTCCATATCTGTATATGGACAAGGTCGATCACAATCTTTACATAGTGCTAAGAACTCTGATAAGACATCTGATTCTGGATCATTTTCAAGCATTGACCTGGAAGACAGACCACATCCTCTGGCTTTTGGTAATTTTTACTTTAATTTAGCGTTAATTTTGATATATTATATCTTTTTTTAAATAATAAAGTACTTAATTAGTTTTATTGTCGGCAGTTTTAATTTAATAGTATTTATGATTATTCAAACTATTGATTTTTCAACTAAAGAAATTACTATTAGCAATGATCCTAGTGTTACGTAATATAATTTCAAAACCACTGTTCTAATCTTTAAAAAAACATGCTATATATTGTGGCCTTTTCTTTTTCTACTGAAATATTTATTACTGTATATCCCGGTGTATAAGTCAACCCCTTATTTTTGATTAGGAAATTGGATATTTCTGTATGTTGAGTGTATGAGCTTAACCGTTTAAAATAACCAAATTTAAATGTTTCTTAAAATTTAAAAAAAAAATAAAATAAGCATATTTCTTCACATGAAAAATATTTCATATTGTTCTCTTTGGATATGATACATTTGCCCGCAAATATAGATACTATGAAGTAACGAATAATTGACCACTATTCGATGTTCTGCCCTCTTGCCAAATATATGACCGAATACTTCGCTAAATATTCAGCAAAGTATTTTTGGGAAATGTATTTTTCTACTAAGTTTTTATGTGGGAATTTGAGTAGATTTACTGAAGAATAATCTAAACTCATATTTTTTACTATGCATGATTATAAATACTTTTTACATATATTTGTTAAGTTCTAAAACTTGTTAATTTATGTTCTGAAAGACAATTGGGAAAGCAAAACTTAAAGAATTGAAACTAGATTACTTAATAGTGTAAGTTTTGTTCCGCTGATTTTTTTAAAAATAATTGATAACTTTTTTTTTGTTTGGTTTGTTTTTCTGTTTCAATTACAGCACAGCATTTTAACAGAGTCTTTCTTATAGACTTAATTCTTTTGCTATTACTTTTCCCTGCATGGTTAGATAGCTGGTATGCTAGGAAAGTGTGATTCTGAATGTTAAAGTAACATCTCAGAACTAAGAACAATTTTTTTTTTCTATTTCTCTTTTGCTTTTTTTATCAGCACTTTTATTATGGCAGCTTTTTTTAAAGAGTTCTAATGAACATTGTTCTTTTATGATCACTTACTGAGCTTTTCAATGTTTAAATTTTTTGTTTGAGAATTAAGAAGGATTTTTGTTTTAGTTTCTACCTAGCTTTTTCTTTTTTAAAAACTTTTGTTTTTATAAATGTTTTCATTATGAAACAGCAATTAAGAAGGTTTCTATTAAATTTTATACTCCACATTTTTCTTCAAAATATGGTGATTGGAAAACTGAGATGTCTAGCTTTAAGAATTTATTTCAAAAATTAAGATTGTTTTTTATTTTGTCTATTTTGATTTTGTATGTAATCCTTTTTTTTTATGGAATTTTTATGATAGCACTGCATTTTTAAAAGTGTTTCTGGTAGACTATATCTTTTTTAACTTTTTATGGAGATTTTTTTTAAAAAATATTGTATTTAGCAATTAAAGTTTCGTTTTAAGAACTAAGAGGCTATTTTATTTCCCTTTTGTCTTTATTTCAACTTTACAACCTTTTTTTTCTTAATAGTGGTTACTTTTTTTTTTATTTCTCATAATATTTCTAATTATCTTCAATATTTCTATTATAGTTTTCTTTTCCTTTACCTCATATCATATCGAGATATTGCTAACTTTGGATTAATTTTCAATAATGACTAAACTTATTTATGTATTAAATATAATGTTTGTTAGTGGTTTTATTTAAAAAAAATTTACTTTTCTGCTGATTTTTTTTTTTTTTTTTTTTTTTTTTTTTTTTTTGCTGCATATGCAGTATTTGACCAAATCCCTATTTATTACATCTCTGCTATGAAAAACCCCTTTAAATTAAGATGTATTAACAAATGTAGAAAATCCGAATTCTGCGGCCGGAAGTGAAGGCAATTTTTTGTGGGACTCAGCAGATAATGATGAAGTAGAATCCTTTGCAAAGTGGGATCTGTATGATGACACTGCTATTGTTATTGAATCCGACACAGATAATGTTCTTGGATTTTTAAATTTGTAACTTTATAGAATATTTTATGACAGTTTTCATTGTGTTATATTTTTTTAAATGCTCTAGAATAAATTTTCTAGATTTTTTTTATTCTTAATTTTTTTTTCTGGATGTAATTTAAGGGATTGTTTTAAAAAAGAACCCTCTATGTAGAGAAAATATGATGAGAGAAAATGCAAAATTAACTACGTGTAAGATATTAAAATTTAAAATAGTTCTAGAAAATGGTAAATTGATATAGAGTAATTCATGTCAATTTCATTGTTTATAAATGCCGATAATTTACAATTAATGGATGTCTGACTTTATTATCGGTGTAAAAGTCTACTTTTTTGCTTGTATATATGGTAATATTTTCTTTTTAGTTCTAGCTATGTTTAAGATTTTTATGATAAGCTTACCTTTTAACTAATAACTCCCATGTTCCATTTATTATATCACTAATATAAATTTCTTTATTATTTTCCCTTGTATTTTCCTATCTTTATTTCTTACCATAATAGTGAACCTGTGCACTAATTTTTCCTTTGAATCTAAGGAAATTAAATAATAGTTTCAATTATCTAATATCTGGAATTTTAGACATTTAAATTTAGAAAGGGAAGAAAGAACCTACTGTTTTTATTGAAGTTTAAAGAAAAATAATAATTTACATATCTTACTGTTGAATTGTAAAATATCCATATGTGTAATTGCTTTTTATATTGATTTAATCAATTTATTTTTAAGCTGAGGCCACTTATGAAGATTCTTTGCCTATGAAAACTAAATCCAGACTTTCTAAGGATTTGGAAGAAGTCCTAAATGATAATGCTGCTCTTGCCTATTTTATTCAATTTATGGATGCAAAGGCAGCAAAACATTTAATCAAGTTTTGGCTTGAAGCAGAAAGTTTTAAAGTATCTCTGGAGACCAAGAGAAAGACTCTTAAACAGCCAGTTCCTCAAATACCCTGTGATCCCAATGTTTGTGCTGCAAATTCATCTGGCAGTGGAAGTAGTGGCTATACATCAGACAAATCTGAAGAGGTCTTCCACTTGTCTAGTCAAACGAAAAACTCCCTAACTTCAACTTACCATAAGCAAAATGGTTTAAGTATAGGTGCAAATTCTGGTGATGCTAATGTAAATAAAAATGTTTCTCTCGGTGTCAGGGAAAATGTATGTGATAACTCAATCAAACATAAGTCAGTGACGCAGCATCTTTCAGTTGATTCCGGTTGTGAAGTTAAATGCAAAGAGCATTTTTCCAGCTCTGAAATTTCTTGCGTAGACTTTATTGATGACAATAAACCTGATGTAAATAATATTGAAACATTGTGTGAGTCTTGTGTGCAAGAAACAGATGTGATGAATAAAGAACAAAGTTCTGATGTCTTAAAAGAAGGTCTTGTGAAATTAGAAACTAGTAAGCAATTTTATTTTTCTCTTTTAACACTGTGATGTTGCATGTGATGTGATAGCTCTAAATATTTTTATGTACATTATTATTAACCCCTTTCTTCTCGCTTGCGTGAAAATGACAGAGTGAGGTTTCGCCCTCTATTTCTCGCTCCCGTGAAATTTCCGGGCTGGAGTGTTTAGTAGTAACGTGCCAATAAGAATAAAACTAATTCATTTCTTTTGCCTGGAAAACGTTTTATTTCTCATTTTACAGTACCAGGATATTTTTAAGGTAATTGTAGATAGTTAGTTCATTTTAAACTAGATGCCATCACTAATCTATCAGCATCTACTAAAACAGGGCTGTCCAACTGCAAAGAGCCCACGGGCCAGAATTCTGGTGACTAATCACCTGGGGAGCCGCTGTTTGAAAAAGTTGAACAATAACCTCTTATACAATAACAATTAATAGTTGAATTATTACTTACAAAACAATGGAACAGAAGGATTATATAACAATTTGCTTGCATTTTAATGGGAAAACTGAGGCCGATCAGCCTGAATAAGAAGTTGGCGGGCCGCCAGTTGGACAGCCCTGTACTAAAAGAAAATCGGCACTTTTATGACCGTTTTCTTGAAAATTAACCGATTGTTAAGGGGTTAATGTTGCTATTTCTTAGATATCAAATTTTAAGAATTTTGCAAACTTACTTTTTAAAATACAGTCGAAACTCGATCAGTCATTCCTGCCTCTTTCAGTTTCCTGTATGTGTCATCTTGTTTTAATTTTCCTGTCACTAATGCTGTCCTTATGATAATAACGCTTTTTTCATTACTTTTTTAAAGCAATCAGAATCCTGCCTTAATTGTTCAAAAAGTTTGCTGGCACTTAAAACAAAATTGTCATAATTTCATTTTGAAAAGAAACAGTATAATTGTGACCTTAAATGAGTTTACCAAGGTGTGTAGCATTTTTTAAAAGTGCTAAAGGTGCTTATTTTTGATTTACGTTTTTTAAAAGCCCTTGAAGGTGCTTTTTTTATACGGGGTTTGTAAAACTGCTTAATTTTCTATCTGTTGAAAAGTGCTTTTTTCTTTATGGTGTCGATTATCATTCTAAATTACAAAATATACATGATTTTCACAATTTTCTGTGCAATATTTATCAGAAACTAGTTATTTTACCGGGATTATGTAAAGCTTTTGATAATACTTTTTGAATTTTATTGATTTTATGTTTATAAATTAAGAACTTTAAACAATATTAAAAAAAAAAATTATCACTGCACAGATCCTAAGTATGACATTTTTTTTTAATTAATTAAAAATATTTTTTTAGTACTTAAAAAGTACTTAAAAGATGCTTATTTTTTGTTGAAAATCTGGCAACGTACCCTGGTTTACACATTGAGATGAGATTGATACAGTTACAATGATAATAAAATGTAGTGACCATGGATGGATGTTAAATTTTTGATTGTTCTAAATGTGACCTAGAAAATTCTTGTTCATTTGGAAAATGGGTAGGGTTTAATGAAAACTCTTGCTTTAACTAAAACTTTACACTAAACTTTCATTTCAGTTAAGGTTGTGATTAAATTCAGTTTAACGAAAACTGTAATTAATAGAGTGATAATTTTTTAAGGGTGAACTGAAGGTAATCAATACACATTATTTGATTCATAGTTAACTTGTTATTTTTTTATAATTATTAAATTTTTATTAGATGGGCCTGGGTTCGCTGTTCATTTC
This sequence comes from Parasteatoda tepidariorum, assembly GCF_982258835.1. Classification (NCBI taxonomy): domain Eukaryota; kingdom Metazoa; phylum Arthropoda; class Arachnida; order Araneae; family Theridiidae; genus Parasteatoda; species Parasteatoda tepidariorum. The sequence continues at coordinate 57,793,393 of NC_141759.1, forward strand.
CATATCTTATGATATTTTGCACTTTTCTTTATGTCAATTATTTAAAAATTTATTTTGTATTTTAATTAACAATTTCTTTCACTTTAGGTGTAGAGCAAGATGCTATATCAATCTTTTCAAAGTTCATTGACTTAGATGCACCTTCTCCTATTGATGTTTCTAATGATCTTAGAGAAGCAATAAAAAGTAAAATATAATTTTTACTTAAATTCCAATAATTTATTTTATATTTGACACTTCTTTTCATTTGAGTTTCTGTTAATGTTTGAATGACTGTTTTTCTTTTTAATTACATTATTTTATTCATAATGAGTTTTAGAAAATTGATTCAATTTCTGATTGGAGAAAATGTTTTATTATACAATATTGAATTGAAATATTTAATTTCATTCTTGTGTTATGATTAAAAATGTTAAGATATTTAAAGAAGTTCTGTTTGTATTAAGATGGGCAAACAGTTTAAAAGCAAGAATGAAAATAGCTTTGCACAGCATATATATTTGATGTGTATATGCTTTCAAATCTAATTATGATATATGAATATGATCTTTAAACTTTCTTTTTCTTACCTTATTTTTTAATTATTCCTTAACCTTATTAAAAATATGCATTTTTTTTTCCTTAAGTGACCATTAAAAAACATACAGTCATTGTCTTAAGTATATTTTACTGATATTTTCTTATTTAAAAATTTCTATTTTTGGTTTAAAAGCGAGAATCAAAATAGATTTGCACAGCATATATATTTGATGTGTATATGCTTTCAAATCTAATTATGATATAAAGTCATTAAACTTTCTTTTTCTTATCTTATTTTTTAATTGTTCCTTAACCTTATTAAAAATATGCATTTTTTTTTTCTTAACTGACCATTAAAAAACATACAGTCATTGTCTTAAGTATATTTTACTGATATTTTCTTATTTAAAAATTTCTATTTTTGGTTTAAAAGCGAGAATTAAAATAGCTTTGCACAACATATATATTTGCTGTGTATATGCTTTCAAATCTAATTATGATATAAAATCTTTTAACTTTCTTTTCTTACCTTATTTTATAATTGTTCCTTAACCTTATTAAAAATATGCATTTTACATTTCTTTCTTAACTAACCATTAAAAGACATACAGTCATTGTCTTAAGTATATTTCACTGATATTTTCTTATTTAAAAATTTCTATTTTTGTAGATAATATATTATCAACAGAAATTGATACAGAATGCTTTGTTCCGGCCCAAAGATTTGTTGTCAAAAAAATGGCAAAGGAGTAAGATTTGTTTATTTTTTTTATTATAATAATTTTTTTGTATTTGTGCTGTTTATGAAACATAATTGATTAAAAAAAAATCTAAGTTAATCTCAAAATAAGAAATATTATTTCTTTGAAAAAATGTTTTGAAAGCAATAAAGCACCAAAATTTAATATTGATATCATACTTATTATTTATATAAATTTGTATTACACTATCTTTTACTAGAAAAACTATATTATTGTTATTTCTTAGTTATTATAAGTATTAGTTAGTAAAAATCATGAAAAATTAAATCTTTAAACAGTTATAATTAAAATCACTTTATAGGATGTGAGTGATGTGGGGAAGAAGGCACTCAAAATGCCTGTGATGAATACATGCCCTTTATGGCCAAATAATTCATGTTCAGCCTAGTTTGTAATTAACAATAATATATTCTTAGTAATGCCTCAAGCAATTTTTTTTTTTAATTGGTGTAACATTTCACTTTAAATTGTTTATAAAGTTACATAAAAATTTAGATTTTTTTTAAACTTACTGCATTTTCTCATGTCAACACCCTCTGACTTCTTCAACTCTTAGTTGAAGGTTTTTTCTTATTATCAGGGTATCCGCGCACTTGGAAAGTCATGAAAAATCATGGAAAGTCATGAATTTCAGTATTGAACAAAATTTGTCATGAAATGTCATGATTTTTACTATTTTTTTAAAAAAAGTCATGGATTTTGGTCTTCGAAAAATCTAATTTTTAAAATGGATTTCCCCCCTCCCCCCAATCCTGTTCCAAATATCTGAATTTCTAACAAAATCACCACTCAGTCATATTTTATTAGAATATAAAATTATCTTATTGTGTTCTTTAAAAATTATGGTGTTCTTTAAAAAAATTAAAGGAAAAATATCATTTCTAGAGCAAGTTATCTTTTAAAATCTCTTTAAGATATTTTTAAGATTTTTTTTTTTTTAATTTTATCAATTTAAAATTCTAGTTGAAGCAAACCAGTCATTGGTGAATTTTTTTTTATTCCGAAATGAGAACAGAAAAATCAGGGATATTTCATTCCTTTCTGATGAACAAGAAAAGTATCTTTAGAATATAATTCTGCAGGAAAAAAATTATTTGCTTTTGTATTTTTTTCAGCTATTTTATTGATTCAGCTCTTTTTTTGCTCTGTTTTTTAAATTTAAAATCAATAAATATGAAGATACAGAGTATAACAGTTTTGGTTATACTTATCATTTCAATGAATGTTATTATAATGCTTTTTTAAATTTATTGTTGTGTTTGTAATAGTATAGTTTAAAAATAGTAACTTCGTTAAGTCATGAAAAATTCTTTGAATTAATCATGGAAAGTCATGAATTTGAAAATCAAAAATGTAGCAAATACCCTGTATTATGGTGTCTAATTTGAAGCTTAATCATTTGAATAAAAATGTCTAACCGTAATCTCAATGAACTAATTTCAAAATATGCATAGAATACCTGATAATTATGTAAAATTTTAAACACTTTTACTTCATAAATTGTTAATTCGCGACCATTCTGAATATTATGAGGGACTAGAATTTTTACTTTTATTTTAATTCTTGGTTACGAAAAGATGTGTACTCTCTATTATCATTTTATAAATACAATAATTTATTATTTGCAGATTTTATCCTATATTTTTACGAAGTAGCTTCCATTGCAAACACCAAATCGATGTTTTGACCAGTGGAAATGTTTATTTAGCTGATGTTCTTTACAATGACTCTGCTCTATTCTTTTTTATGGAGGTAACATCTAATATTAATTTTCTTGTTTTTGTTTAAGGAAAAATAAATAAATAAAAATCTGACCATTATTCTTCTGTAAATCTCTTATTCACTATATCTTTATTCAGTATATTTTTTTGAAAACATTCGTTACAGAAAACGTTCAAATTTACTTCCAATAACTTTAAAATAATGAAATAGTTCCTCGTAATGACATCTTGGTATGACGTATATATGATAATTTCCTGTGTTTGTAAAAGTTGTTTCTTCTTTAATCAACCATTCCCATTGAGATCATTAATTTTGGAAATTTTCATATTTGATTTTTTTCAGTAGTCAACTTATGGGCTGATATACCACGAAATTGTTAACTCATAATCAAAAACAGTGAGTTGACTTATACTTCAGGATGTATTGTATTTATTTATTGTTTGCTTTATATAGCTAATTTTGCAAATGGAAATGTTCATCAATTGAATGGTAAATTTCATTTATTTTATCGATAAAATTAGTTTCTTTCTTTGGAAACTTTACTATATTTAATTTATTAGTTGTTAACATTCTTAGAATGAAGTATACAATTTTTTATGTTTGTAAATTAGTTTTAAATTTTTTTTTCTTCTAAATTTTAAAGTTTAAGGGAGAGAAATCCATTATGTGTAATTTTCAGGAAATAGTAATTACAACGGTGTGCATGTTCATATCGCTCAAAGTTTTTTTTTTTGTTAGACAAAATGAATAAATCTGTATAAATTAAAATGTTGTATTATTTTTATTTAAAAAATCAGATTTTTAAATCTTGAATATGTCTAAAATTAAGAAATGACTAAAAGTGCTGCTAAAAACTCATGCTGTCTCTGCATTTTCAATTTAATTATTCTTTATTATTTTTTTTAAATACTTCTTGCCAAATAAACTGTAAATTTATTTAATATGATAAATATTCCTTTTTAGTTCATGGAACAAGAAGGGGTGAGACATTTGGTTGATTTTTTATTAATGGCAGATAATTTTCAAAAACATTTACGTTCTCAAAAAGAAGGTTATGATGGCATGCAAGCTCAGACTGATGCTATGGTTATATATGATAAGTAAGTGTATTTTTTTTAAATCAAAACTTTAGACATTAATTTTGTTGTCTTTTAAGTGTAAGTAAGATATAATAATAAAATCTTGGAGAAATTTATTAACTGGACAGACTTTATTTAACTGGGACATTTTTACATTCAACTATTTAGCATTGTAATTTCTCAAATTCCCTGATTTCCACTTAAACCACACAATCCATAGAAACATCTTATTGACTACATAGAAATAATGGTTTTCTTTTTTTCTTCTTTTTTTTTACCGCAAAGCATTTTACAGAAATTTGAGATTGTAGCTTATTATTATATTGCCTTAAACCCTTTTAATGCTTTTTGGTTAAAAGACTTCTTCTTTTGTTTGTATTGGGCAGAATTTGCTCTTTAAAAATGTAATAGTTAGGATGCTAATATAGGAATTTTTTTTCTTGATTATTTAAGTTAATACTATTATTTTTAAAATGTATAAGCTCTTTAAGACTATTTACCAGCCATACTGGAGATAATATTCTGCGATGTTTTACATGCCATTATTTTTTCCCACGCTATATTTTCATTGAGTAAGGCAGGGTGCATTTTTTGTTGTTAAAAAGTTTTCAGATTAAAGTTCAGAAAAAACTAGGACTAATAAGCATAAGGGGTTTAATTTTTTTAGATGTTAATAAAATTTCTTTAACAATATGAATTTGAAAGCTGATCAGTCTGTGTAGGGGTCAAGGAACTAGCCTTGCATCAGAAACGTTCTGGGTTCGAATCCTGAGCAAGGCATGAATGTTCTTTCATTCTTTGTACTATCTGTCCTTACTTTGGAAGCAACATTGGTCCACCTAATATGGTCCCTCTAAAAGAGTGGCCAACAAATCTGCCCTTTAGATGCCTGTATTACGAAAGGTTGTTCTCCAGGTGGTCATTGAAAAAAAAAATATGTATGTAAATTTAGAATGTGTAAATTTATTTATCATGTTTGTAGTCAAGGTAAACAAAAAATTTTGTAGTTGCAATTCAGAGTTTGGCAAACACTTGATTCATCGAATCAAACTTAGCACTATGAATAATTTTTTAATAAACTAACCCTGCATAGATGTTCTATTACACCTGTATTGATTATAAGAATTTTAAAAAAAAACTTACTTACTCTGATTTGATCTGTCCTTGTGCATAAATTATTTCAATGATAATAAATAAACTTTGATGGCTTTTGTTTTAAGATTCTTTATGTGCCATATATCCATTAATTAGTCTAAAGTAATAAATACAAATGATAAAGTAATAAGTAGTAATTTTACTTGTTTGCAGGATATATGTACTGTGTTCTCCCTAAATGTTTTTAAAAGAATGGCCCACTCTGCCTGCATTTTTACAGGAAGAAATGCACCCTCTTTGTAAAAATGTCCCTCCTAATTTTTTTAGAAAAAAATGTTCTTTTTTTTATTTTAAGATAAGAAATTGCAGTTGTAGACTCCAGAAACTGCAGATTATCATAAGTACTTCAAATTATTTATAGGCTAAATTTATTTAAAATATTGTTTCCCCTATTTATTTGAATATTTTGAACTCAGTTTCGAAGCGCACTAATCTATCTAGATACAATTTTCAAGATAAGTGCTCCTCAAAACAGTAGAGTCCTTTGTTTTTGAAAAAGCACCCTGCCCTTTTCTATTTTTAATTAGATCTCTAGATCTGTATACGTCTTTTTTAAGGGCTGAAATATTTCATTTTGTTTTGTTATAAATAGCATAAAAAGCCTTTTTTAAAATATAGATAGCAGCTCTCAAACAGGATATGGATGTTTTTGACTATAATTAACTCAATAAGAAAGAAAATAAAACAAGATAGGAAGAATAATTTGTTGCAAAATGCTGTAATCGGAACCCATTTTAATTACAGTAAATTTGTGTACCCAAGTTAAATTGTTTGCAACTTAGCACATCAAACAAATTATAAAAATTTTATACTATCATGTTTAAGATGTTAATTATCAGTTCTAAACTCAATATCAGCTTTTTAGTAAATATGTTATTGTTTTTGTGATTTTTAGGTATTTTTCATTGCAAGCAACAATACCATTAGGTTTCAGTGACACAATACGCTTTGAGGTGGAAATGAACATTTGCCGAGAAGAGGGTCCAAATCCAGACTGTTTTATAAAGCCTGTAAAAATTCTCACTCAATACCTAGAAAAGGTTAATAATATTTTGCATTTTAAGTTCGTCATAGTTTTTTTCTTATTTAATATGTTTTATGATTTATAAATATTCTTTTTTTCCAGACCTATCTTTTGCAATTCCTTAATAGCCAATTATATTTCAAGTATATATCTGAATGCATTATTATAATTCAAAATGATGGAACTGATAATTTACCTCGACAGAAGTACACTGGTAAGTAATGAATCTAATTATTCCTCTTATTTTCAATAATGTAAGTATTTGGATTCAATGTATCATTTTATCTATCTTATATATATTTTATTTATTTATAATATTGATTTTTTTGAAATTGTTGTTATTCAGGGATGAGTTTTTCAATTGTTTGACAGAGTTCCGTCCTTATGTAACACTTTTTTTTACCTATACTAGCGTTTCTCAAAATTATATTCACAAACTTTAAAATCACATTGTGATCCATATTTACTTGATTTAAAATT